>NC_056728.1:1784543477-1784627166 GCF_019279795.1 Protopterus annectens | reverse complement strand
GGGGTCCCTTTTTTGGGGTTTTGAGGCAGCTGTTCACGTTACTGAGATGTGCATAGTCTCACAGCAAACATGCACAGCATGCATTATCTTGCAGGTGTGTGATGTATACATGGCCTACACCTCACGTATGAAATGCACATTTAATTAGCAATATTAAATGTAGAACACACTCACCAGCATGGGTCTGCTGCCTTGCTGTCACACCAGAGGGACCTACAAGGATATGAGACAGTTTGTCAGTGGCAACAACTGTGGCATTGCTACTGTGTGTTTGCAATCTTACAGTAGTACAATGGTTGACAGTCACAGGCCTGCAGATTATATTCCTAATTATTAGTATTGCACAACACTAGGCACCACATCTTCTAACTACACAGTACACTTCTCACATAAGCATGATCTACCAATAGAGGTAACAGTAGTCTACAGCTATGCCATGTTACCTGCATGATCTGTGTCAACTTGCTGGGTTGCTCCGGCCTCCATGATGATACATGTTAGTTGTTGTTGTTGCTGTTGGCCAGGAGCCACCTGGCTCAGGAGCAGCTCCTCCACTCTGGTGAGGGGGATGGATGGCTACCCCACCACCTGTGGCAAGCTGTTGTCTACGGATATCAGACGCATGCTGCCAGACATGTCTAATTAAATCACTGCAGTGATATTGTACCTGCTCATATGTCTGGTTATGCATGCCTATGTCATTTACCCTACGGACAAGATCTTGCCACAGTGCAGTCCGCTCATGCTGGTCCTGGATGGTTCTTGAGAACAGCAGGGCGTAGTGCTGAACCAAGCTGGTTGTAATCTCTTCCTCCTCTGCTGGGCTATATGAGGGATTACGGTGGTGAGGCATGACCCTGGAAGACAATGAAACAATATGTGTGAGCAAGTCATGTGGCACACTTAACATTCTATAGTACATATATCAATTAACTTCCATATATAGCAACCTACTGGCTGTCAGAGGATACACACTTTCAATACCACATATCAGTGCTCAACCCACAACTGCCTGACAGTGTCTGGCACACTCTATATATCAAACCATGTTTTGCACAGCAACAAAGATAGACCAGTATGTAAGACTATACAACAGTATATGGCACACTGTGTGCGACACAATGCACCACCTAGTCACAGGAGGTATATATCAAGCTAATGCATAAAGAAACATGTAATCCATTGCAATGATTGTAAAGTTCAGTTACAGTATTACCAGTATACCACACTAGACGTTGATGGCAAACCCTGCCTAACATATGTGCACATTGTTAATATAGGTGGCATACTGCTGTACTAGACTATACATGTTGCTAGATACGCACTTATATCCTGTAACACACATATGACTTAGGCCATGGTACAGGAATACCCACACACACATCAGACATACATACCAGACACAAAGGTATGGCAACCCAGATGATCTTTACCTGTGTACCATACAGTACTGTGTGTCAGTAGTTACAAAACCTTATGCCTGAGGTATGTAATCTGTGAGGACTACGGGGAACACACAAATCAGTGGTTCCAAGAAATGTGGACATACACCATACTGTGCTGTTTAGGCATACAGCTTCAGGTAGTACTACAGTTCATATAGGAGTTGGACTCACCAGCAGTAAAACTCAATAAGCATACATGTACTGCTGTAGCTACAATGGGACACCCCAGTCGACACCAAGGGACTACGTCAGACCATATGACATACTGCTTTTCTGCATAGCAATAGCATACACATATTTTGCTGGGATCACAGCTAGGACACATAATACCATGACAGAAACAGTTTCCCACTTAGCTATCACACATATACAGAGCTCTGACACATTCACCAATGCATTCACCATCACACTCAGTCAACCTCACATAGCAATTATTGCAACAAGTACATGTGGGTGTGTATTGGTTCACAGGTAGGCAATAGGCTATTGGCCCTAGGGCCTATAGATGTCTAGCCATATGGTACCCTGGCCTTTGACACACAGGTAATTTCATTTCCGTGGCCCTGTCAAGCAAAGCCACAGAGGTGATTCATGGGGTGTATTTCCTGTCTCCCATACAATCATCAGGATTATTTATGATGACTGCTAATTACGAGCTTTGTTTGCTATTGATAGGTGGTTTGTTCCAGAGTATGGGATGTCTCTGAGATAGGAATCTATCCCTCCAGCATGTGCTGTTTATTGAGGTGACAAGGTTTAGGTCCCTAGAGTGTGTAGCTCGTAGGGATTGTGATCTGTTTACATGGAGCATGTCCAACAGCTCTGGGTTTGACATAGCTTTGTATGTTAGGCAGAGGTCACCTCTAGGTAGGCGGTATGTGACACAGTCTAACTGTGGTTTTGTGAGACGGTCTGCATAGGGCATCTGTTTGAGGCCGGTATTACTCTTTGTGAGGTATGTCTGTGTCCTTTCCAGTTGCTGAAGATGTCTTGTGAGGTACATACCACATGGGGCATTGTACTCTATAATGGGTTTTACTTGTGTTGAGCAGAGGGGAACACTGACCTATATTTCCCTGGATGACACGCCTTTTGTGATGACGTGTGCCACGTAGAAAGATTACATGACTAGTGTGGCACTGTGATTATCAAAGGGGAGACTACTGTCCACCTGTGTCCCACGGTCTCTTATCACACCTTCGGTGTTAAGTAGACTACCATCTATGTGGTAGTTAATGGGCACAGCATTTTTGCAAGAAGGGATGCCAATGCAGTGTCAACATTGAGCTTGAATCCATGGCTTTGTCACCAGGCATCTGTTGCAGTAAATATGACCCTGTCTCTCTCTCTCTCTCTCGCTATATATATATATATATATATATATAGACACGTACATATAAACATCCATTGGTGTACATATAGATATACATATAGGCCCATATACAGTCCACCTTTCATGGTGAGAATATCAATTATGCAAAGGTTGTGAGGTATACAGTTATGTCATAATATTGCACAGTGTTGTGCGGAATGCATTGAAGGTGTTCTCAGCCCATGTAGCTTTAGCAGGCCTCACTGGCTGCAACACTGCAAACCTGACGAATCATACCCACAGCGTTTAACCACCACATGTCATATACCAGCACTGTATACTGTCCTGTTTGCCACACACTACAACCTACATAGAAATATGCACATAACAACCTTCAACAACGTATATATGTCCACCTTTCACAAACAGTTGCAGTATGTCCCTTGCTCTTTGCACATGTACAGATGCTAATATATCTGACAAAGACAGATCTCTCCATATGTGTGTGCCATACACACACAAGGAACACACTCTTGTAAGTCCGTGTACCTCATGGCTGACCTGTTAGGCCTTGCTGCAACATGAACAGGTGTCACATGTGAGCACACAGTAATATTAGAGGGTGTATATATAGCTGCAAATGCTAGATTAGCATACTAGCCTGGTACAGCTGTTGCCAATGCTAAGCTACACATTAATATGACTATCATGCATTTGTTACTCTGTCACATCCATGTTTATATAACTGTATGCGCTACTCCCCCAAACAGACATTGTGCACACTACTGTACAGAACACAGATATCATGGATCAGATGTTTGACATTTAATGCTGAACTACATATGTCACAGTCATATTCCACTGCACACAGCTACACACTGATTTCTCCATGGCAGTAGTTATGCAGGGCATCTGTGCATAGATATGTACTGCTGCCACATATGGATGATTCAAACTATGTAGAGTACTCTTCAAAAACATCTACTACATGCCAGTAAATACATATCTGTTACATACCTTTCCTTTGTATGTGTTTGTATTAGTCAGTTCCATGTGTTTTGTAATTTTTTTTTATCTTATTTTTTTTCAATATATCTTTTATTTTTCAATATATTTTTTATCTTTTTTTTAATATATTATTTTTTTCAATATATTTTCTTTTATATCTTTTGTTTTTTTCTGTTGCTGTTGTCTGTGTCACTCTCTCTCTCCATACTTGCAATGAAATGATTGCATGTGTGGACAGCAAGTACAGACTGCTTTTATAGGTATCTGCACATGTGCATGTGATGGCATCTGCACCAATTGTTGGCCACCATTTGGCAATTGCATGCAGCCTGCTGTGTGGTACTTGCAGTACTCACTGTCATAGTAACCCAATGCTATAAATTGCTAAGTCAGGTAGGTGTAGCCCTTCCAGCTTTCCGAAGTGGGGACCATGTTTGTTTGCTGTGGACACCGTTGTGTAAGTCAGAAGGTTGGTATACTTCTTGTATCTGATGCTAGGGGTGTAGCCAGTGATTTGAATGTTGTACTCAGACCTGAATGTTGCCACTTCCAGTACACAGTTGTCAGTGTAGAATTGTACTCACTCCTACAAATGCTAACACAAGATACATGGGAGTATGTAGTTTCTTTTCTACTTATACAATTAGCTGCCATACATACGTAGTTATTGAGATGTTTTCATTTGGCACATGAACTGTTTGTGAACTGTTATACTGTGGATATTAATGTACTCACTTCTGCACAGTTTTTTTTTTGTTGACATTAGCACAGGATGCTCATGAAAACTGAACAATTCCAGTACTGAATATGCCTACCTACATCCTTGGTGGACCTTGAACACACAGATATTTTGTACATTTGGGTGGGGATTGTCCTGCTATGATACTGTGTGTGGGTTGTAAAGTGCTGCTGTAACATTATTTACTGCTAAAATGGCTGGTTCTATTATCACAGTCATGTAATGCAATTCCACAACAACTGCTGGTAAAGTTCCACAGAACAGGTTTTGTGTTATGGCATTCCTATCTTTCCTTTACATTCACTCATTCTGATGCATGATATATATATTTCAGCAACAAACTGAAGTATATCTACTGTGGCTTAGTGGTACTTCATGCAGTCTAGTGTGTACAAAGTCTGGGGTTCGAGACTGATGGTGGTGTTTTATTTTGCTGCTGAGCAGAACAAGGGCCCTCACATGCAGGGTGACTAAGGCACTTTTAAGCAGTTGTATGCGGGTTTGCGCGATGCTTAGCAATACTTAGCTAAGCGCACACAAGCGCAAACTCGCACAAACCCGTTAAGTACTGCTTAAAAGTGCTTACTCCCGCTAACCCCTGTGCTCATTTCTTTGAAAGAAAAGAAAATGGGGAGATAGGACAGTGGTGAAAAAGGGGCACAAAGAGGGAAAGACAGTAGGGGAAAACAGCTAGGGAGGTGCAGGACGGGTGTAGGTAAGGTCCATAGCTGCCTATTTCTTTAACAGCAACAGCTGTGCATATACTAGTAATTTGGAGGGAAATTTGAAACCTTCCACCCCTGAGAGAGGGGTGAGGACAACAAAGTACGTTGTACTGCCAATTAAATTTCAGTTTATGTGTTCAGCGGACATGTGTGCAAAATGGGCAGCTATGTATGGGGCGATGGGTGAACACCATTGACGGGGACAGATGTTTGGAATTCGCAAGCCCATGAGCCCACAGATGGCAACAGTGGAACTGAAATCCCCACCCATGGGCAGTCACCACTGCACCTTCACAGCTCAGAGGGTGGCTGTGCTGGGGGCTGCGTAGGAGGGGCAGGCTCACCCATGAGTCTCGTCACTCTTGCCTCGAGCTGGCATAGAGGATCAGCGACTGAATGCTGGGTCTCCCTACGTACCACAGCCAGGACCGTTCTGAGGGTGATAGGTGGCCCTCCTCTGGCCACGCTTGCATGGGGGGATGAGCCAAATCCCCTGCAGCGCTTCCACCCAAAGGTGGCACAGGACCAATGGAGGAGGAGGTCCCGGCCTGGGCACCGGACCTGCTGGTGCCAGGTTCCATCGCCAGCTGAGGTGGGACAGGTGGGTCCGCTGGGACCGGCCTTCTCATACGTTCTATGTTTAGGAGGATTTAATGACAATATAGGTTAGTAATAGCCAACAGCATTCCAAATTAGTTGTAACAGCATGCAGTAGTATTTCCATTAACCCAACACACCAGAGTTCCAACAGTTGAAGAGTAAGCATAACACATGCATATATAGAACAAAAGTGGACATTCCAACAGCATGCAGGATTGATTGGTGGCAACAGGCCACCAAGACTGTGGTATGTGAACAGGGCACATGCATCAAAGTAAATGCAGATATTTATAAACCAATAGGACATATGTCCCAATAAATGTTATGAGATTAGACATACCCATTGAGGTGTGGAATTGCATTGTTTATGCACATACAGTAGGATGTAAAAAGATACCTCCATTAACAACTTATATATACTTATAGTTTACACTACATTCCTATTGTCTGCAGTTATATATGCCCTACATGTATTATTACACTAGGCAATGTCCGTTAAATTGTGAAATGGGTTTTGCTAGTTCTTTATATAGCTGACCTGTATCTGACATACAAACTGTCCAGGATGCAGATGTTACTGCTACGTATTTATATATTTCAGTTATATTTATATATCTACATATCTGGACGTGTTCAGGTGACATTATCAGGTATATTTTAACAGCCCCCTACATTTCTAGCAGCACACTGACATTTCTAGGGAACACAATAACAAGCTACTCATGTGCCAGATTAACCTGTACATGCTGGCCATGAACCGACAGTTGAGGACTGTATATATGCTTAACAGCTACTGGCACTCCCTTCATCCACTTTATATGGGCCTACTCATGTGTGGGTTGACTGCGCTTAATACAACAGTACTATTTCTATAATGCAAGGGTACAACAACATATCGAAGAAAGTGACACGGACGCACTCCAGGAATTATACCTTTATTAATTACATTACACACTTTTCTAGTGGCTCTCTCATTTATTTGATATATCAGTGCATGCAGAGGACTTTTATTCAAGATGCATTATACCTTTATTAATGGGTTACAACACCTTTTCACACTGTCTCACTTATTTTATATAAGAGTACATGCAGAGAAGTTATTCAAGACTTATTATACCTTTATTAATGGGTTACAACACTCTTTTTCAGGCTCTCTCACTTCTTTTATATAACAAAACATGCAGAATAATTACTAACCTGCCTGGTGGTGCAGCCTTAGTAGCCTATCTGCATAGGATTGCTGATTCGCAGCACGGACACCTGCAACTGTGAATTAAATGAAAGGATATTGAGACATACCTATCCATAATATAGACTACAGCAGCAATTCTTACATACTTCATTCCATGGCTACATACTCAGTAGTGGGGCATTTTCCATTTCACGGGCCTCCTGTATCCACTGGTTCAGTCGGTCCTCCTTGCATCTCTTCAGGTCTGAGAAGTGGTGTCTGACCTGCTCACCAGTCCAGGGGATGCCTGTGGCACTGGTGAGATCATGTGCTAAATGGTTCCAGGCTTCCCTCAGTGCCTTGAAACTGGCCCTGCAGGAGTCTTGCATCATGATGATGGACAAGGATCTAAACCATTACTTTTGACTCCTCAATGCCCCACCGTTGTGCTCGAAAATGAGAGCCCTCTCCAACACCGGCCATGCTGACTGCAGATGGGAGCTACAACCAGTTGTTACCGCCTATGGAGCTTTAATATGCCTCATTTCCCACACTTATTTGTGATTGGCCAGTTTTGAAAAATCTCAGCTAAAAGCAAACCTGCTTAGCAATGGGTAAACTTCCATTGATATATAGGAGTGTGTTGGAAGTGCATCCATATGAAAAGCTGTCATGGCTTAGTGGTTCAGTACTGTGATTATAGTGCACAGTATCCCAGGTTCGAGGCCTGTTATTGCTTTTTATTTTACTACTGGCCAGACCGGCTAGGAGGTGTGGCTGTGTTTAGCTGACTTTGCTCAACTTTGCCTAATGTTGCTCGACGTTGCTCTATGCTGTCCGACGTTGTGCTAGTTAGCACTGTGCGCAGCTCCGTGCAAACAGGTTTTGTTTGCGTTAGTTGGTGCGATGCAGCTATGTGCAAAGCCATTGTGCTAGTTAAAGCAGTGCTACGCTATGAGCAATTATACTTAACTGTGCTTAATACTAGTAAACTTTGCTTAGCAGTGCTTCACATTGCTTAAGATATGTTACTTATGCGTTTAACAGTATGCATGACCATTTTACCTTCTTATATATATATAAAATATCGTTCAGTATTACATAGGCCATTTCAATGCATTTTACTAAAATGTAAAAGGTAAATGTCAGGAATTATTTTTATGCACAGATTTCCTACAGAAAATGGGAAGGGGAGTGGTGGGACTCGAACTGGGAATGCCTCCTCTTTGTGAGACGGCTCGACCACTACACTATTGCTATTTGGCTTAATTTGCATATAAGTAGTTTATTATAGTCTTCGATGTCTAAACTGCTAACTGTAGCTAAGCAATAGGCAAACCCGCGAACACACGCGCAAATACGGGCAGCTATATCGGGAATAATAAAACAAAAAAAAGTTTTACATTTTATTATATTTGTACAGGGGTTTAGAATGAGGGGGGAGTGTAGTGTTGGGGATATACACATTTGAGCAGACTCGCTCATGTCTGGTGACATTTGCAGTTTAGGCACTCGCAGGGGCGTGGATATTTGGACTGCTCGACAGTCTGACATGCCCCCTGCACTTGTGCATGCTCCGTGTTAGCCTTAGAGTTGAGTCAGCACACCCTCATGAATATGCATGGCCCGCTGATGTCATCCTCTTAGGCTACAGTTTCGGAGTAAGACTTATTTAGTCTTACACGGAGGATTAGTGAATCCTGGCCATAGTGTTTTTACTGATAGCTTTCAGTATTAGATCTTTATTAGCATCAGATAAATTCAATCAGTCTGTTTTAAATAATTTAAATGTAACTTGTGAATTAATATTTTGAAATTCAGAACAAATCAAAGCAATTTAAAAATGTTTAATAGTACTGATTTAGAAGATCTTTGCTAGATAAATGCCACATATTTAAAATTATTGGCAATTTTGTAATACATTTGTAGTCATAGCCTTCATTTTATAACATGAACGAGTTCTAATTTCCAGTATCTGTTATAAATTTGCTCCTAATGCTATAATCTGATAATAAAATATTCTGAAAAAGGTTAAATTAAAAAGTATTTCCCTTCCATTCTATAATTTTCTCACTGTTAGAGAATTCATTAAAGCCAACTGTACAACACCACAGAATATATAAACATTTTTTTATCTGTAGATGTTAGCAAATAAAGATTTTTTAAATCATTTCGAAATACTGTTTCTATAACTAGAATTTCTAGACTTAGAATTAGAATATTGGCTATAACTAACACTAGCATTAATCACAAATTTAAATGTTAATTGATTTATAATAACATTAACTATCATAAAAAAATTTGATTGATTTGTAGTTCACATTTTTGATATTACACATATTCCCATGTATTTCTTTTAATTTTTCCATTTTTATGTATTAAGCTACCAAATTACTACTTTAAAAACTGAGGCCAAAGCATAAAGTTCTATATCTGTTAAATCTCTTCTTCCCTTTTTCTGTGTATGTTTAATTGTGTTTTAATGTTATGCTTGACCTATTGGGTACCATATACTTAAAATCATCTTAACACAAAGATAGATAAGTGGTTTGAATTATATATAGAATTTTAGACAACAATGTCATTTTAGTTTTAAACTGACTTTAAAAGTATAATAATAATAACAACAATAATAATAATAATAATAATAATAATAATAATCTGTTCCATTTATAGCATTATCATCAAAATGTTTGATAATATGATAATAATTAATTTTCCTTATAAGTCCCAAATTGTTACATACTAAATTAACTAAATATTCAGAATGTTTACAGCTCCATTTGTTAGTGTAATTCTTCTCTAAGGAAGATCTTCATTTTGGTTTGTTAGTATTGGTTTTGTTTTTCTTTCATTAAATATGAGACTAAAAATGTGCTCAAATATATTCAATAAGGCATCCAGATGAGGCATAGTAGAATTAATATAAGTTAGAATCCATGGATTGTTACTTGCACATTATTTTCAAATTTCACTAGTCTTATATTAAATAATTCTGCATTAGTATTTAGTAATATTGAGACTACTAAGGATTCAGTTATTATAGTGAAAAGATGAAGAAAAAGTGTACCACCATCTCTCATTCACTCTCTTATTTTTGTAATAAATAGACCCTTAGTATAGGTTTGTGAAATGGTATGAGGAAATTTAATAGTTTTACATAAGCATTTGGAAAACCAAAATTGTCTACTACCTTAAATAAACTTTCTCAATATAGACTCAAAACAACCCATTATTGTAATTTTTTTCTGCATAATCTACAAGGGTTAATATTCTTTTATTTTTGTTGAGAATTTTTCAATTAATCATAAGACTGGCTAGATCATCATCTGTCAAGAAAGGCAATCTTAATGTTAATCTGTCTGATAAGATGGATCTAAATATTTTATAAGTAGCTGTTAACAAAGATAATATATTTGAAAAATCATAATTTAATATCTTTACCTTATTCTAGCATTGGAGTAGTTAATGTATGTTTCCATGATAAATGAGCAATGCATTCACCTTGTTCATTTAAGAAGACAATTTTTAACATATGAGCAATGTTTTGTGGGGTCAGGTTACATATTTCTGGAATGATGCCAACATATCTTGGAGCTTTATGTTCCTTTATTGTTTCTTGTCTGATTGATTATTTCTATAGTTAATAAAGATGCATTGATTATTTCTATAGTTGATAAAGATTCAGTGCTATCTTTAATTTATTGAATGCTTGTATTCATTTTCAAAAAATGCATTAATACCCCATCCGTTTATCTCATGTTTTCATTATTCATTGTTTCACAGTATTGCTTAAAATATATTAATATAGCTTCAACATACATCTGTAACTAATACCTTATTTCTCAAATGTAGTTAGTCTGATTAGACCTTATTGGCAGTCAATGTAATCCTTTAAAAGTAACAGTATATGAATACGAATAAAACTCTAGTTTTCATAAAGCTACAACTATTTTATGATTAACGATATGTTGATATATTTTATCTAATGTTCTCACCACATCACTAAAATTTGATTACCCTTTTTCATCTTTTAATTTAGCATCACTGAAGTACTCTTGTATTTTAATAAAATCTCTATGTCATTCCATTAACTTGTTCCTACATCAAGATAACATTAAGATCTGTACTATAGTAATATTAATTTTTACATTAAGTTCATAAATAGCAGGGCCACTCTTTGGTTTACTGGTGCCCTAGGCAAAAGGTCTCCACAGCAGCCCCCCAACACCACCCTTTGCCCCCATCCTGGTCTACCTGCACCATCCAGATTACAGGAAAAGTGCCCCTGCTAGAGCAGCTCCCTAGGCAGCTGCCTAGTTGGCCTATACCTAAGGCCAGCTATGATAGATAGTTACTAAATATGCAGTCCAAAAGACCATTAAGGATCCTAGTCCAAATTTCCAATTGCCGCAAAGCACTGTCTAGTTTATTGTCTTGCTCAAGTGCAGACAGTAGGCAAATGTCTAGGCATGGTGCTTGGGCAATGTTTTGGGCTATGATTGTAAAGGCCCCAGAGCCATTAGCCTAGAACACACCTATGAAGCTATGAAAGCTGGGGAATGAGGCTAAGTAGCACAGGATGTAAATTATTAACAACTGTTAGCCTTAATACTATGTGCTAATTGCCAGGGTATGTCTGCCTTCAACCAGTCTATAAAACCATTTAGTTTCATCAGATACTCCAGAATTTTGTTTATTATCAGCATTTTGAAAATAAACATTTAAATAAAAACGCAAGCACTATGATCAGACACTGGACAAGAGTTTCCTATAATGGAGTCATATTCAAATAATAACTTATTCAAAACATCAATCAGTAACTCAAAGCTGCATTTAAAAAGCTTATGAATAGCAAATATACTTCAGAAATCCTGAGTCCTTTTAAAATTATTTATATATCTCAGTTTCAGCAAATGTACCGTATTATTTATAGGTTTTGCTGAAGCTGAATTTCTGGGTTCTTTGGTTTGACTTATCCAAAATACAACTAAATCACCCAAAATCAGATTCTTCTTTAAATTATGTAATAAAATATGTAAATATTGTTTAACACTGTAGCATCCAGTCCCAGTATCCAGCACATATTTGTTAGGATAAGTAACCTATTTTTAGCTGTAGTAACCAGCATGACAATCATTCTTTGGTGGCATTAAATGCATGTAATATCCTAGGCACAACAAAGATATCCTTCCAAAATATTTATACCCACTGTTTTCCTCTAAAGGTAGAGTTAATTAAAGCAGTTAAACGTTGCTCCTGTCTTCTTGTTACCTTTTTAGATTACCTGTGTGATGAAGAGTCAGATGAGTTGCTACTTTCAACACTTGGCATTTGCTGACTGTATTGAATAAATGAGATAATGGGAGAGGGTGCTAGAAACAGAGACAGTGAGAGTTAGAGAAAAAGAATCAGAGCGATCCTTCCCAAGAGGTATTTTTTTATATTATTAGAAACAATGTAATACTATCTGGATAAACAATGTGAACCTTGATGTTCTTTGAGAAGAGGTCAGCAATCTCTCATATGTTCCATGGCTTTAGAATAATAATTATCAGATATTGCAGTGCTGTTTTCAGACTTTACAGTCAAGTTAGACTGAACAATTCTTAAAATGTGTTCCTTATCTCTATAAGAAGTGAAGGTCACTACTGTTAATCTATGGACTGACCAGGTTTACAGAAATTTTCCACAAAAATCTAGGATGCTCTTTCAATAACAAAGGAGATTCCTTCTTGCAGATTTAATCCCTGAAGCCACATAGGACATTTACCATAGTCTGTCTCAACCTACCCTGAGACTCACCATAAATTCTCAGTTTATTCGTTCATTTTTTTTTCAGGTTTCAATGCTGTGCATTCTAAGAATGAGTGATACATGGCTCACTTTTTGTTTAAGTCATTAATGAAAACTTTGATGTCTTTTATGTATTTCTAATGTCGTTGAACCATATATCTTATTCATTCAGTTGGTTTGGCACAGTTCTTCTGAATGAAATCCTCTTGAGTGAAACTTGTCTATCTTAAGAGATACGTTTCCTTGATGATACAGCTTATTGTAAGTCTTTATATCTTATATTAAGAACTATTAACAATAGTAGATACTTGTACGAGCACATTTTCATCATCACCACCAATCTTACATTAATTAGGAAAGTTAATTGCAACTAAGGACACTTTTTTAATAATTAATTATTTTTGCAGAGTGGTAATTATAGAAAGTTTTAATGGGGAATCACATTGATAATTGTAAATGTTCCTACCAGGAATCTCAATTATTTGAAAACCATCAAGCAGATTCTGTTATTCAGAAACCTTGGAGGTCTGTCACAAGGATAGATATTAATTTAAGAGTTTTTTTTTCTGAGCCAGAAGTTTAGGAGTTATGAAAGGAGAAGAATATTAACAAATAATTCTAGTAAGAGAGAAATGATGCATTTGATTAGTGGAGGCAAGGATCTTAGAGCTATACATTGCTTTGTGAGTAAAGCTTCCAGTTATTTACATAAATAATGTATTGAAACCTTATGGAATTTTGGAAAGGCTCAGTAAAATTATTAAACAAATATATGCTAATATAATAATGGGCTCATAGAAAGAATAATTTGGATGAAAAGATTAATCACATATGGGTGCCCTTTAAGTCCTCTGCTCTTTATGTTCATTATGAATGCAGCAGTATCTGTTATAAAAGAGGCATTACAAAATAAAGTGTGTGTTGTTTATGGTAATATATATTTTTCAGTAGATGTAGTTTATGCTGATGATATTGAAGTCATTTTACCTGGGAAATATATTATGGAATTCTTGAGCACAGTAAGCATGACTCTGATTCATGTTTGTTTAATTATGAATGAAAAGATGTGAACGGTTATAGTAATGAGACTGTAGTAAAGAAAATTTTAATTAACAGGAAACTGAAATTTTGGGAGTGAAGTCTGGCATACATAAGATAGTACATTCAACCTAGAAGTTTATTTTAGATAAAACCATACATCTCTTTTCATTGAAAATATACACGTTGACCTCCAGGAAGGAATTTTATTTAATAAAAGTTTTTATTTATTTATTTATTTTTATTTTACATTTGTCAACCGGGATGGTCCAACTGGACGAGGTGCATTTACAGCAGAGGCCCAGGGAGAAAAGCTCCACTTAATTAATACAACAGGCAGTGATAATAATACATAATGTAACGACTTTGTTATTGAGCAGTATTTTGTGCATAATAGAACAGTACACAAAGAAAGATCATATCAGGAATATATACAAGTGAACATTAAGTTAGTCATCAAAATATACAGACAGAGATCACAACATTTCCAAATGTCAAAGGATACCATTTGTTACTTCCATTTTTACCGAGGGTCTAATAATTGGAGAGAAGAGAGAAAGATGGAGGTAGCATGCACTAGGATTAAGTAACACATGGACATAGCCAAGAGCTAATAAGATGAGCCTTAAGGGAGCTTTTGAATTGTTTGGTATTAGGTGCAGAAGTCACTGAGGGAGGGAGATTATTCCAACATTTTGCTATACTGTGAGAAAATGGAGCTTTACTTGCTGTGTTATTGGCTGTGGAGATAGAGAGGAGTGATTTGTTGGCAGAGCGGAGTGGTCGATTTGGAATGTAGTTAGTCAGTAGTTCCCTAAGGGCTAGAGTTTTTTCAGGATATTTTAGGTTGTTATAAGCTATGACTAGTTGGTGGTAGGTTAATAACTGTGGGAGCTCAAGCCACTGAAGTTGTCTAAGAGGTATACAATGGTGTGTTCTAAAGAGGGATTTTTTTGCAAATAATTGGTGATTTTGTTATAACACTACTGAAAAAGTGTTTTGTTCGATGAAAAAGCTTCTCATGGCCCAGCTTATCATTTAATTTGAAGCAGCTTTGCATGGCATTTTCTTTAGCCATGTCTGGAGAAAATATTACATATCATTAAGAAGGGATACATTATTAGGGAGAAGAGATAAAAACATTGAATATACTAGTCCTATTGTGTATTTGGTATAATTATATTTATTTCATGCAAGTCAGTCAATAGTTCACTATAATAGCAGATCAGGTAATGATATTAATATGCAAATATAGGAAACTTCAAGTAAAGAACAGAAAATTGAGAATGCGTGGGGTTAGTATATGGAAAAGAAAAAGATCATGATTTGGATGTATGTGTGATCTGAATTTTAGGTGAAAGGAAAAGATGGTACAACAGAATCACTGAAAAATTCTTATCTAAAGGTTGCAGTAAAAATACTTTAATCAGATTTAAAAGTTTGGGAACTTTTTTCATGCATATAGCTTTATTTGGAAGTTAACCATGGTAAGTTTCCAGTAAAGTTTTTCTGGAAATATAAAGCTGCTGATGAGAAACAGTGGGCCGGATTCACGAAGGCTTGCATGGAGTCTAAGACTAGAGTAAGACTCCATGCAGCCAACATGTCTGCCAAGCGATCCAGGAACAGCCGGCAGGGGCGTGCAAGAGAGCTCCTAAAATGACTTTTACACGGACAGGGTTAGGTTATGCAAATTACCTCATTTGCTGCTGAAAGCTATGCAAATGAGGTAAATTTGCGATCCAGGAAACACTAACCTGTCCGAGTAAGAAAAGTTTTATTTGCAGAAATGTACTCAGTTGTCAACTGAGTACTGTTCTGCAAATAGCAAAACGGAGCCGTGACAGCTCCAAATAAAGGATGCATGCAGTTGAGGAAGCATGCCAATGGCCAAATATATGGCCATTGGCATTTTTTCCGTTGCAAAATAAAAAAAAAAAAAAATTGTTACCTCGATCTCCGATGTTGAAACATAGCACAGCACCGCGCAAACGTGCTGTGCTCTAAAAACCAGAAAACCAAAAAATAAAAGCCACAAATAGAGATTTTATTCAAAATATTAATTTGCCATGCAAGTGAACGGCAGGCTGAAGACAACATGGCTACTGAGTAGAGGTTGCTAAGGGGGAAGCTCAGTCTGAGAGATGTAATTAAGCATTAGTAGGCAATCCTATGCAAATGAGGATAAGGATAGTGAATCCCAGTATTTCCTGCTATGTGAACCATGTCCCTAGAGTGTAAGAGTAGGAAAAGGGGAGTAACAGAGTAGGAGATGGGTGACATCATGAGGGGGTATGTATGAAAAAGACTGTAAGCTTATTGGAGCAGAGTGGCATGTGGTTGCTGTGAGTTACTCAGGACTAAAAGTGGTGTGTCTACAGTTGTCTAAACTGAAATCAAGAAACGGAAGGTGTACGCCGTGGCTATCACTAACGTTTCTTGCAAAGCTGCTTACACTGTGTGAGAGCGTGTGTGCACGTGTGCATGCGTGTAAACCCTTCTAAGCCTGTGTGCATGGGTGTGTGCCAGTGTAAGCCTGTGTAAGGCTGTCTAAGCTAGTATACACGAATGTGCATCCGCCTAAGCCCATGTAAGCCTGTGTAAGCCTGTGTGCGTGTGTGTGAGCGTGTTTGTGCTTGTTTGCGTGGCACTGCCCCCTGTGGAAACAGAAATGGGAAAAGGAAGGAAAGGAAGTAGTAGGAAGTTAACCAAGGAGAACTAGCAGAGCTGCCACGTGAAATCAATCAGAATCAGCCAATTACACAGGCAGTACACTAGCCCAGCCTAGCCCAGTACCTAAAACTCTGCAAACAACATTCCCCCATGTTTTTCTCAGAAACACTGCAACACTGCAGTCAACAAAGAGAATTGAAAACTTAAAAAGCTTAAACTGAGACATAAAAATGTTAGGGGCTGCCATTGCTGTTATAAGGCAACATGTGCAAGATGCTGAGGTTGGTGCCATTGCGAATGTTGCTGAGCAACCCACAGTGAGGAGACGGAGAAGAGTGTACAGACCCAGGGTAACCTACCAGGGGCTACATGAGCTGGAGATAGTGGAGTGCTATAGAGTGGACAGAGAGCTCCTGCAGCAAATTGGTGAGCTGTGCAGGCCATGCCTCACACACAGAACCAACAGAGGGGAACCCATCCCAGTGGAAACTATAGGTATGTGTTGGCCTAAGAATACTAGCAACAGGTACCTTCCAGAGACCAACTGGTGAGATGATGGGGATTTCAGAGGCATCAGCATCAAGGGTACTGCACCAGTTCCTAAATGCCATGTCAGCACATGTCTGCGATCATGTATATTTCCCCAATTCCCATGAGGTATTGGCCAGCAATATGAGTCTCTTCCAGCAAATAGTGGAAAACCCTGAGGTAGTGGGTGAAATTGACTGCACACACATACACATCAAAGCACCAGCTGGTGAGCGGGGTAGGGCCTACATCAACCGCAAGGGCTTCCACTCCATCAACTGCCAGGTCATGTGCGATGCCCAGGGCGTAATACTGAATGTGTGTGCTGGCTGCCCTGGAAGCTACCACGATTCCCATATCTGGCATCTGTCGCAGCTGTACCAGACATTTGCAAATGGGGACATCCCTGACGGTCACCTAGTGGGGACGCTGGATACGCACTGGAGCCATGGCTGATGACACCCATCAGAAATGCACACCCACCTGAACAAGAACTCCATAATGAGGCAATCGCACAGACAAGAAATGTAATCGAGCATGTGTTTGGGATGCTCAAGTCATGGTTCTGGTGCCTGGACACATCTGGTGGAGCCTTGCAGTACTCACCAATTACATGTACCCAAATTGTTATGGTATGTGCCATGCTACACAATATGATCCTGCGAAAACAGCTGCAGCAGAAACAGCATGGGACAGGGCCAAACAGCCCCCCACCATTGCCAAGGCCTGCACAGGCACAGCATGACTCGGAGGAGGAACAACCTGAACCTGCCCCAGTAGGCAGAAGGAGGTGTGCCCAGTATGCCTTGTCCTTGGCAAAGAGGCAATGCATAGCACATACACTGGCACAGTAGGAACCCTGTAAATGATACCTCTCACTGACTTGTACATAAAATAAAAGGGATGCCTAACTTGACATTACCTGTTTCCAAACATGTATAGGGAGTGTAGTATGTGCATCCAACATAGGCAGCCCTGCAGCACCACCTGAGGCATGATTGCCATGTTTTAAGCAATATAAAGGAGTGCTAAGCAGCTTTTACCAATATCTAGTATATGTAAACAAAATTGCTCGTGCAATGTTGGCCAAGGTCGGCCAAAGGTAGTTAAACATGCTCATATCTGCTTTACTGTACCTTAAGCAGTCTGGTCTGGCCAGCATGAAAATAAAAAGCAGTGACAGGGCTTGAACCCAGGATACTGTGCACTATTGTCACAGTACTGAAGCACTAAGCCATGATAGCATTACAATGGTACAGACACAGCAGGACAATTGTACACTAATGCAAACACAAAGCAATGCTGTATCATGCCCCTAATGAGGCAAAGGGGTAACCTCACCCACATGCCTATGCAGACAGAGAACATCAGGCCAGGCGTTGTGATGTGGGTTGTGTAGGCTATGAAGTCGCAAGCTAATATATGTTGCAATGGGCACTAAGACCTGTAGTATACTAGTATGCCTCAAGCCAGTACGATAGGCAACAGTACAGACTGTAATGGTGTCCTGTACATAGCAGTGCAGGCACAGCAAATGCATATAAGTGTCAGGTGAAGCCCACATACTATGTACACCCACAGTAACAATCCGGTGTACCCATGGTTAGAAATGTACAAAGAATAGCTGCCCCCCCCGTATGTAGAAATGTTGATAGGTCTATGCAAAGTATCTCATGGAAGCCCTGCAGGCACAGCATGATCCCTGTTGATCTATGAGACAAAGGTGAGCCCTGCTGTAAAAATACACCTTGATTTACCATACACATGTGGTATAAATGTGTATACTGTGCTTGCTCACACACTCCAACAAATGTAGTGGATTTCATTCTGCATCACACTGAAAGGTTATACTGGGCATGCTCACACACTTAAACAAACAAAGCAAATGTCAGGCAGGAAGATACTGAAAGGTCATACCGGGCATGCTCACACAGGCTAAATACGTATGTGATGATAAGGGATCTATGGACAAATGTGTATAGTCATCTCTACTTCAAGAAACACATTCACAAAGTGGTCTGAAAATCCTGCTATGTGTACACACAAACTGCCAAGGTCTGTGCATGTAGGTCAAAGGAGGTTGCCACTACTCAGCAGTCATCAGACCTGTCAGACACTACCACAACACACTTGCAAGGAATCTGACTAGGTACGTTCAGCAACTAGAAAGAACAATGAAGAACCTTAACAAGAGGATTATTGGCCTCAAATAGTTGCCCCATGCAACAAGAATGAATGTAACCCAAGCTGTACTCAGTTGCATACTGTCTACGCAGGAGATCTCTGCCCAACAGACAGGTCCATGTCATGGTTACACTCAGATCTGTTCTGAGTTACAGCTCAATGGCACTAAATGTACAGAGCCAACTGATATTGGCAACATCCTGGCAGATAGGATCAGTGTTAACTTTACCCCCCTCTCACCCATAAAAGAGCTCATGTCTATAATGGAAGACTGCAAAGTTGCAGACATCATGGCTGCACAGGTAAAAAACACTCTCTGAAGCCAGTATCACAGCAGCCATGGGACTAGATAACTTCCCAGGCTGTGTAGTATCTGCTTCCCTGAAGTAAACATTAACATGGAAGTTCTGTGGCTACTGATGTTTCCAGAGGACTGCAAACTAGGAGCCATCATTTTAAACACTAAAGATGTGGACATCCTACAAAAGGGCCTCACTGAGACAGATGGCTGTTGTCCAAGCCATGGGCTGTAACTCAATGCCAAAAGGTTCATTATCATCACCTTTGTTAAAATCTCTGTAGCCAACAACTACAACGTAGGTGGTAGTATACCTCACACTTTAAGTGTGACAAGAGACCCTGGGTCACGTGTGGACAGTGGATACAACTGTGATAAGCACATTCCCACAGTAGTCAGGAAACCCTCTTATGTGGCACACCTCATCACAAAATGTGTCTCATGCAGAAGAAAAGAGGACATTGTTCCCCTCTACTCACCACTCACTAGAACTATAAAAGAGTACAATGCCACTGTTGCTATGTACCTTACAAGACAACTACAACAACTGGAAAGCCAGCAGCAATACCTCACAAAGAGCATTAGTGGCCTGAAATACATGCCATACACAAACCATCGCAAAATGCTCCATCCATACTCCCTTGAATATCGCCTACTCAGAGGTGTTCACTGCGTAACATCCAAAGCTATGTCAAACATGCAGCTGTTGGATATGATCCATGTAAAACACTCACAATCACCCTGACCTTTGGACCCAAGACCACGAGTGAAATACAAAAGGAAGTGGTGTAGCCATTTACCTTATGGATATCCACACCTGCAGGTTACTGCCACAGCATGAGGCCTTGGAGACCATGCAAGTGCAACTAACATTGGACAAAGCTGCCCATCAGATGGTAGCCTACTACAGATCATGTACCTTGTCTCAGGAACCTCACTCAGTATTCTGGAGAACAATGGCAAATATAAAGGTCCTATCAAACACCATTATATGAGGAGATTACAACTACTCAACCAATGAGTGGGTGAATTACTCATATACAATGTCCTTTACCCAATGTGTCCTAGAGTTAAGAAACTCTAACACCCTGGAACAGCTTGTCAGAACGCCCACTAGAGGTGACAACATACTGGACATGATCATCACCAACATGGGGTACCAGTGTTCCACAACAGAGATAAACCCCTCACTGGTAATATCAGATCAGTAAGTAATCACACTGGACATCCACATCCCACCCCCACACCCAGTCAATGAAACCAGTGTGAAGACATTTTCAAAAGCAAACTGCACACTTCCCAAGACCAAAGTGGAAAGTTCCAAAGCTCTCTTGCTATAGGATAATGGTATACAATTTGCCAAATCATTTACAAGTGCATCCTATGAGCATCTACAGGGATGCATGGATTGAGACATCACAAATAAAACCAAGATGCACCCCTCCAAAAATAAGAAAACAATCTGGTGGTCATTGCCCATAAATAAGCTAGACAACAGAAGGAGGAATCTAACACCTGATAGAGCCAACTTCACTAAAGGAAAGGCATCACTGATCATTATTAGGATGAAACAATGATCGCTCATAAAATAATCCAAGCACAGTTTCTAAGGACAAATTGCCAAGGAATGTAAGAATAACAACCACAAAGCCCTCTGTAGCTATATCAGACATGTAGGTGTCAACTTCCAAATATGCTGTCAGCTACTGAAAAAAGTAATGACATACACCAAACCAACTTTCATAGCCCACACCCAGGGGGACAAATGCAGTGTAAACTCCCCCCATCACCCCCAAAAAGGCCTGCGTCTATCACAGAAGGATGCAGAGACACATACGTCACGGACATGCAGGTAAAGACAGCCCTCACCAAAGCTAAGAACATAGCATCAATGTGACTGTAAGTAGTCCCAGGCTGCTTCTTACACTAGGCCCACAAGGAACTACACCCTCACCTACATTCACTGTCCAGACTCAAGCGTATCACAGGCTATGTACCCAAAGAATGGCATACACTAACAGTCATCCAGCTCCACAAAGGGTGTGCCAGAACAGAACCTGGAAACCATTGCCTGACATGTGTACACAGCCTGGTCTACAGAGCTATTGAGCAAATCATCATGGAACCCATACACTGAGACATTGGAGATCTCCAGACACTGGACTCTACACAACTTCGCCTTGTTAAAGGCATAGCCTGGCTCCCAAACCTAGTTGACTTATTTAAAACAGTTACCATGAACATAGATGAAGGTGAAAGTAGTTCACACAGCCCACCTGGACCTCACTAAGGGCTTGCCACACCATTCCCCACTCCGTCATCATGGACAAGTGTACCAGCTTGAACATGAACAGCTATGTCACAGGATGGCTGGCCAAGTGGCTCACAGATCAAACACACATGTTCATAGTTGCGGGTGCCATGTCCAACTTTAAGCCAGTCACAAATGGCATCACACAGGTCTTGGTCCTGGGACCCAACCTGTTCAGTCGATATTGCTCAGAGATACAGGCAAGCACTGCAGGTGTAAGACTGAACAGATTTGCAGATGACTGGAAACTGTGGTCCATAATTGACTGTACAGCTGACACAGACATCCTCCGGAAGGGCCTTACAGAGACAGATACCAGGTGTCAAAACAATGCCCTCAAGCTGAATGGCAAAGAATGCATAGTCATCCCCTTTGGGTAATACAAAGTGCACACAAAGTACCACATAGGTGGTAATCCAGCATGTACGGAGAAAGTAATTATGGCCCTGGGGACAAAGGTAGATAGTAAACCTACCTTTGATGATCACATGGCCAAAGTGTTTAGACATTCCTTCAATGTAGGCCATCTAATGTCACCTAATGTAACACACTTCGTATAGTCTGATGATGTCACCATCCTACAAATATACCTGTGGAAAGCAAAACAAACAGTAATATGTATAGTGCGTCGTGTTAATGCATACTCCTCTAGTATCATGATGTAACTAGGTAGGGATTTGAATCCTGCACTGAGCAACTGTGTGTGTGTTTGTGTGTGTTCCCGTTGGGAAGGAACAACCTTTTAGGAGAGTAGTGAAACACCTCAAAAGTGGTAATGTAACCTTTTTCAAGTCTGATGATGTCACCATTCTACAAATATACCTGTGGAAAATAATGCTCCCAGTAATCCGTATAGAATGTCGTGTTAATGCGTACTTCTCTAGTATCATAAAATAATTAGGTAGGGGTTTGAATCCTTTACTTGGTGAGTGTGTGTGCTGTGTGTGTGTGACACTGTTGGTTAATGTGTTGTGGGTTTTGTTTTTACCACTGTATGACATATCAGTATTCATTGCACATGTGAGCTAGCTGTATGTCAAATACATATCTCTACATGTTACCTCAATGATTGCATGTGTGGGAACCCTGCTTTCTCCAAGAACACAGCTGTCATCCTTGCCAGACTGTGCTGTTACTTCCCAGACCTTAGGTCACATCTGTATGCTTGTGACAAGGCCAGCCACTGCAGTGATCCCTGGCCTAGGTAATCTGTGTCACACAAAGTCATTACGATTCCTATTGGAATGTGTGAGTGAGGGTCTATGGCCGAGGTATATGCCAGACCTGTTCAAATGCAGCAACGTCTGTCATGATGAGTATTCATAGGTGTAGATCAAATTGTGGATATGCATGCTGACCCCTTATTGCTTATGTGAGCCACCAAGGGATTCCAAAATACCTTTGGAAATGTAACAAAGGAGAGATGACATAACACTTGGTTGCATGTACACATCGGTACCTGTTCATCATGCTGGTGGCTACTACCTATGTGGTACTGTGGGAATAATATGTTCCTTAAAGGTGGATGACTATGCTTAGTTTGGCTTATAGCTTTATAGCATGGGTTTGACACCAGGCATCTGTTGGTATGATACCCTTGTGGAGTATGTGTGTGTCATCTGGAGAATTTATTATAGGCCACAGTATGCATTACCAGACATGGACGGACATATCCTTACTGTGATTGATTGTACCTAAGAGAGCTATATGGCAAACAGGAGTGGTCTCAGTAATGGGTGCAGGTGAATACCAGTGGTTACTGACATTGTATAGTACCTGAAGGATCCAAATGTTGCTGTGTGTCCCACATCTGTGTGTCGGTTGTCAAGGCATCATCTAATGATTGGTTATGGTCAGGCTGTTGAAGTGATGTATACCACCAGAATACAAAACAATGACAGATAGTAACAGTATCACACACAGCACAGTGTCAAACCATGTCATACACACATGTGTAGTCAGGTTCCGGAATGTGTGTAGTACAATGCATACTGGCCACCAATAGGAACCATGGAGTGCTACTGTGTAATACAGAGCATGTTACCCTGACCATGTGTTCACTGTGCGTAATTCTCTAGTATCATGAAATACTTAGGTAGGGGTTTGAATCCTGTACTTGGTGAGTGTGTGTGCTGTGTGTGTGTGACACTGTTGGTTAATGTGTTGTGGGTTTTGTTTTTACCACTGTATGACATATCAGTATGCATTGCACATGTGAGCTAGCTGTGTGTCAGATACATATCTCTACATGTTACCTCTATGATTGCATGTGTGGGAACCCTGTTTTCTCCAAGAACATAGCTGTCATCCTTGCCAGACTGTGCTGCTGCTTCCCAGACCTTAGGTCACATCTGTATGCTTGTGACAAGGCCAGCCACTACAGTGATCTCTGGCCTAGGTAATCTGTGTCACACAAAGTCATTATGATTCCTATTGGAATGTGTGAGTGAGGGTCTATGGCCGAGGTATATGTCAGACCTGTTCAAACACAACAAAGTCTATCCATGACGACTATTCATAGGTGTAGAACAAATTGTGGATATGCATGCAGACCCCTTATTGCTTATGTGATCCACCAAGGAATTCCAAAATACCTTTGGAAATGTGATTAACAAAGGAGAGATGACATAACACTTGGTTGCATGTACACATTGGTACCTGTTCATCATGCTGGTGGCTACTACCTATGTGGTACTGTGGGAATAATATGTTCCTTAAAGGTGGATGACTATGCTTAGTTTGGCTTATAGCTTTACAGCATGGGTTTGACACCAGGCATCTGTTGGTATGATACCCTTGTGGAGTATGTGTGTGTCATCTGGAGAATTCATTATAGGCCACAGTATGCATTACCAGATGTGGACGGGCATATCCCTACTGTGATTGCTTGTACCTAAGAGAGCTATATGGCAAACAGGAGTGGTCTCAGTAATGGGTGCAGGTGAATACCAGTGGTTACTGGCATTGTATAATACCTGAAGGATCCAAATTTTGCTGTGTGTCCTACATCTGTGTGTCGGTTGTCAAGACATCATCTAACGATTGGTTATGGTCAGGCTGTTGAAGTGATGTATACCACCAGAATGCAAATAATGACAGATAGTAACAGTATCACCCACAGCACAGTGTCAAACCATGTCATACACACATGTGTATTCAGGTTCTGGAATGTGTGTAGTACAATGCATACTGTCCACCAATAGGAACTATGGAGTGTTACTGTGTAATACAGAGCATGTCACCCTGGCCTTGTGTCCACTATGCACGTACATGCAGACAGTGCACCTCCACCATGTTCACAACTGTACACCTGCAAATCTGTGCTACACACATCCCACACATACTGTCCACTCTCTAACACATGCTGCCAATACTGCACACATCAGCCAATACACAATTGGAACCAACACTGGTGTAAGCAACACTACAATGACAATCAAGGCTTTAATGCATCATGCCTGCTCAGCTACACCTTCAAGCATATCATTACACTCTACAGCTGACAACATGCTAACATTGCTATATTGCTATATAGACACCCTGTGCATCAGCACCATGGTAGCCTGTTCCTGCATTGATGTTACAGATGACAGGAGGCAGCACAGGCTTCATCATATGCACAGGGTGTGTTGTTGGTTCGCCAGAGGCTTACAGTGAGCCATCCAATTGACATGTATGTGTGTGTGTGTCTCTGTGTGAGGGGCAAGAATACTGGAATGGGCCAATGTTGTTGTAATTGTGTGGGTATGTGTTAGCCCTAGGTGCCTAGAGTATGTGTGTGTGTCTGCATGCAGACAGTTCCACCATGTGGCTGCCATATATGGGTATTTGTGGGACAGCCACAGAATGTACCTGTGAGGCTTTACAGATCAACGTCTCTGGCCACTGATACGGTACCTGTGCCTGGCAGGGGTGCTACTGACACTATCAGGCATTAAGCCAGACTGGGTACTATCCCCAGAGTTGGATAGATGTACACTGGACACAGCTCCCTGCTGGGACTGTCCAGAGCCACGTGCACTTGGTCTTCTAGGAAATTCTATGGACAGTCCACCCCCAACATTGCTGAGGCTGGTACTGGCACTACGGAAGCGGCTGTGGCTTGAGGGATATCCGCGGCGACTGCCAGCTGCTGATGTTGCTGGCATATGTCCACGTCGACGTCTCAACCGTCCCACACTGTCCTGACACATGGACATGACATTGCGGAGGATATCTAATGTCTCTCCCCAATGTCTATCAGTGACCTCGGTGTAATGTTGGATGGCACCTGCTAGGTCAGGGATACTGTCAATGACAGCAGTGTTATGTGCCCTCTGTGCCCTTAGTCCCTGTCTGGTGTACCATTCCATATGTGCCTGTGCCTCCATGACAGCCTGGATCATGCGTGATGTTGTCAGATCTGTGGCACATCTGCCAGTGGCATGATGAGCAGCAGTGCTCCTATGAGAACCCTTGGACATCTGCCTATGTGGTACCCTTCCAGACATCTGGGTATGGCTGCTGTGTTGGGATGCATGTGCCATGGATACCACACTGTCCTGGCCAATGCCAACAGTACGCTGTCCCTCAGCTATGGGCATTGGTAATGGATGTATTGGCAGTATGACTGCATGCATGAATGGGGTGGACAGCTGTGTACTGTCGATTGGTGGCCCAATGACAGACCCTGGCAAACACGCCTGTGCCTCAACACACCTATCTTCATTATCACTATGTGGCTCAGTGACATCAGTTTCCCTGCTGCAGTGGACCAGCCCTAACACAGCACCTGTGGGAGGGAGACAGGAAACACACTTTACGACCTGTACATGATGTCGGCACACATGCACACATGCACATTCTAGAGAACAGCAGGGTGCACCAGGCTGTTGTGTATTTTGGCTTCCTCTGCAGCTGTATAACACAGTTTTTTTTGGTGGGACATACCCCTGGAAGACAATTAAACAAGATGTGTGAGCTTGTCATGTGGCACACATGCACACATGCACACATGAACACATGCACACATGCACACATGCACACATGCACACAAATACACTCCTCACTACAGCAGATACCCACACACACCACCAGCAATCCAAAACATACTTAATAGTGGTTGAAGGTGGGTTACAGTATCACAAGGCAGACAGTCATATCACACATGTCAGCATGCAGACAGTTTGTTGCTCAAGACCATGCAGTGCGAGTGTAGACAGCCCGTGTTAATAACAGTATATATGACTTTGATGCATGTGTGTTGTTGTTCAGCGATTGGCCTCACACCCACTTGTTACATGGGTTTGTAAGGTGCCCAATAGGGAGCATTGACTAACATGAATGTGTTATGTGTTGAAGAGTGTCCCACAGCCCAATGATAGGCCTTTACCCCTCAGGTATATTATGTGTGCTGTGTGGATGACATGTGGGATACTGAAGGTTGACCTTACAGCGGGTGTCTGGATACGCTATGTGTAGCATGTTAAGGTGTACTGCATATGACAAAGTTGTGTATGTTGTGTACATGTGTATCAACTATGCCTATCCAATGTCCAGTACGGTGTTGCCACAATTGTGTGTGATGCTCTGTATATTGCATGTGATTGAGGCAGCTACTGTCATTACTGAGATGTGCATAGTCTCACAGCAAACATGCACAGCATGCATTATGCATAGGTGTGTTACATGTACATGGCCTACACCTCACCTATGACATGCACATTTCATTAGCAATATTAAAATTATGACACACTCACTAGCATTGTCTGGCTGCCTTGCTGTCACACCAAAGGGACCTACAAAAATATGAGACAGTTTGTCAGTGGCCACAACTGTGCCATTGCTACTGTGAGTTTGCTAAACTACAGTAGTACAACAGTCGACAGTCACAGGCATACAGATTATATTCCAAATATCAGTATTGCACAACACTATGCAGCACAACTGCTAAACACACAGTACACATGTCACATATGCATAATCTACCAATACAGGTAACAGTAGTCTACAGATAGGTCATGTTACCTGCACACTCCATGTCAACATGCTGGGTGGCTCCGGCCTCCATGATGACACATGTAAGTTGCTGTTCCTGTGGTTGGCCAGGAGCCACCATGCTTAGTAGTAGCTCCTCCACTCTGGTGAGGGGGGGATGAATGGCAACCCCACCATCTGTGGCAAGCTGTTGTCAACGGATATCAGACGCAAGCCACTGGACATGTCTAATTAAATCACTCCAGTGATGACGTACCTGCTCATATGTCCGGTTTTGCATGCCTATGTCATTTACTCGATGAACGAGATATTGCCACAGTGCAGTCCTCTCTTGCTGGTCCTGGCTGATTCTAGAGAACAGCAGGGTGTAGTACTGCACCAGGCTGTTGTGTATTTCGGCTTCCTCTGCAGCTGTATAACACGGGTTTCTTTGGTAGGACATACCCCTGGAAGACAATTAAACAAGATGTGTGAGCAAGTCATGTGGCACACTTAACATCCTAAAGTACAGATATCAATTACCTGCCATATTTCGCATCTGATTGGTTGTCAGAGGATACACATGTTCAATACCACATATTAGTGCTCAGGCCACAACTGGCTGACAGTGCCTGCCACGCTCTATATATCAAACGATGTTCTGCACAGCAGCAAAGAGAAGACAGTATGGAAGACTATACACCAGTACATGGCACACTGTATGTGACACAATGCACCACCTAGCCACAGGAGGTATATATCAAGGTAATGTATAAAGAAAGATGTCATCCATTGCAATGAATGTAAAGTACAGTTACAGTATTACCAGTATGCCACAGTAGTCTTTGATGCCAAACCCCTGCCTAACATATGTGCACAGTTGTTAATATAGGTGGCCTACTGCTGTACTAGACTATACATGTTGCTAGATACACATGTATACCCTGTAACAAAGATATGATTGAGGACATGGTACAGGCATAATTACACACACATCAGACGTACATACAACACACAAATGTATGCCAACACAGATGAGCTTTACCTGTGTACCATACAGTACTGTGTGTCACTACTTACAAAACCTTATGCCTGAGGTATGTAATCTGTGAGGACTACAGGGAACACACAAAACAGTGTTTCAAGGCAATGTGAACATACACCATACTGTACTGTTTAGGCCTACAGCTTCAGGTAGTACTACAGTTAATATGGGAGTTGGATTCAACAACAGTACCACTCACTAAGCATACATGTATTGTTTTAGCCTACAATGGGACACCACAGTTGACAACAAGGGACTACTTCACACCGTATGCCATACTACTTTTTCTGTCTAGCAATAGCATACGCATCTTTTGCTGGGATCACAGCTAGGACACAAACTACCATGACAGATACAATTTCACACTAAGCTATCACACCTTTACAGACCTTGCACACATTCACCAACACATTCACCATCACACTCAGTCAACCTCACATAGCAAGTATTGCACTAAGTACATGTGTGTGTGCATCACGTCATGGGTAGGTAATACGCTATTGGCCCTAGGGCCTATAGCAGCCTAGCCATACACTACTCTGGCCTTTGACACACATGTAATTTAATTTCACTTGCCCCTGTCAACCAGAGCCACAGAGGTGATTCCCGGGGGGTATTTCCTATCTCCCAAACAATCATTAGGAGGATTTATGACAACTGCTAATGAGGAGCTTTGTTTGCTATTGATAGGTGGTTTGTTCCAGAGTATGGCATGTCTCTGAGTTAGGACTCCATCCCTCCAGCATGTGCTGTTTAGTGAGCTGGCAAGGTTTAGGGCCCTAGAGCGTGTATCTGGGAGGGATTGTAATATGTTTACGTGGAGGATGTCCAACAGCTATGGGTGTGACATAGCTCTGTATGTTAGGCAGAGATCACCTCTGGGTAGGCAGTATGCAACACAGTGTAGCTGTGGTTTTGTGAGTCGGTCTGCATAGGGCATCTGTTTGAGGCCAGTATTACTCTTTGTGAGGTATGTCTGTGGCCTTTCCAGTTGCTGTAGTTGTCATGTGAGGTACATACCACATGGGGCATTGTACTCTCTAATGGGTTTTAAGTGTGATGAGTAGAGGGGAACACTGACCTATATTTCCCTAGATGACACACCTTTTGTGATGACGTGTACCACGTAGACAGAGTACATGACTAGTGTGGCACTGTGATTATCAAAGGGGAGGCTACTGTCCACCTGTGTCCCATGTTCCCTTATCACGCCTTCGGTGTTAGGTAGACTACCACCTATGTGTTAGTTAATGGGTACAGTGTTCTGGCAAGAAGGGATGGCACTGCAGTGTCAACACTGAGCTTCAGTCCATACCTTGTTTGCCAGGCACCTGTCACAGTAAGTATGCCCCATGTCTCTCTCCCCCTCTCTCTCTCTCTCTTTATATATATATATATATATATATATATATATATATATATATATACATATATATATTTATATATATATATACACATACATACACACATACATATAAGCATCCATCGCTGTACATATAGATGTACATATAGGCACATATACAGTCCACTATTCATTATGGGAATATCAATTATGCGACAGTTGTGAGATATACAGTTATGTAATAATATTGCACAGTGTTGTGCAGACTGCATTGAAGGTGTCCTCAGCCTATGTAGCTTTAGGAGGCCTCACTGGCTGCAACACTGCAAAACTGACAGAGCATACCCACAGCGTTTAAACACCACATGTTATATACCAGCACTGCATGCTGTTTTCTTTGCAACACACTAGAACTTACATAGAAATATGCACATAACAACCTTCAATAATGTATATATATATATATATATATATATATATATATATATATATATATATATATATATATATATATATATATACACCCTTCACAAACAGTTGCAGTATGTCCCTTGCCCTATGCACATGTACAGATACATATAGAAACATATTGCTGCCATATATGGATGATTCACAGTTTGTAGAGTACTCTTCAAAAACATCTACTACATGCCTGCAAATACATATGTGTTACATAACTTTCCTTTGTATTTCTCTGTTCCGTCTGTTTTTAAAGGAAATAGTTTTTTGTTTTTATTTTTTTTTTTTTGGTTTGTGTTTTCTCTGTCTGTTGCTGTTGCTCTTTCTTTTCCTGTGTCTCTCTGTTTCTGTTTCTTTGTCTGTGTCTGTGTCTGTGTCTCTGCCTCTGTCTTTGTCTCTGTCTCTCTCTTGCTCTCGCTCTCTCTCTCTCTCTCTCTTGCTGCAATGAGATTATTGCATGTGTGGACATCAAGTACAGCCTGCTTTTCTAGGTATCTGCACTGTGCATGTGATTGCCTCTGCACCAATTGGTGCCCAGCATTTACTAATTTTGCATGCAGCCTGCTGTGTTGTAATTGCAGTACTCACTGTCATAGCAGCCCACTGCTACAAAATGCTAAGTTAGGTAGGCATAACCCTTTAAGCTTTCCAAAGTGGGGCCCATGCTTGTATGCTGTGGACACCGTTGTGTCAGTCAGAAGGTTGGTATACTTCTTATATCTGAAGCTAGGGTTGTAGCCAGTGATTTGCATGTTGTACTCAAACCTGAATGTTGCTGCTTCTAGTAGACACTTGTCATTGTATAATTTTACTCACCCCTCCAAATGCTTACACAAGATACATGGGAGTATGTACTTTCTTTTCTAATTAGACAATTAACTGCCATACAAAAGTAGTTATTGCAATGAATTCTTCTGGCACATGAACTGTTTGTGAACTACTATACTGTAAATATTAATTAACTCACTTCTGAACAGTTTGTTGTTTATTTGTGTTGACATTAGCACAGGCTGCTCAAGACAACTGGGCAAATTTAAATACTGAGTATGCCTACCTACATCCTTGGTAAAGCCTGAATACACAGGTGTATTGTTCTTTTGGGTAGGGGTGCAGAAGTACAGAGAGCATTATATATTATTGCGTGATGTTTATCTTGCTGAACATACAGGGTTGCTGTGTACCTGTTAGTCTAACAAGGCAAGTAGTCTGTCTGCGTAGCTCCCACCTGTGGACATATCCAGATGGCAGCCTATTATTCTTTGTCTGTGCACCATACTGGTCTTTTCTGCACTGGAACAATGGCATTGTCACAGTTGGTTGCTACCAGTACATGGCTACATCCTTTGATATTTCTGTGTTGTACTCCTATATAAGGGTATGCTTGTGGCAGTCATTCCAAAGCTATATGCAGAGTGTGTAACAGCAGAAAAGCCGAAATGCCTGTGTGTTTCTGCCTCTGCCAGGCCTCTGATACGCTCAGGTATATATTTGAACAGCCTCAGGGAAAGGTACATATAAGTGAGGTACACCTGTAATATAATACAGACATTAAGTTGAGACTGTGGGAAAATCAGAGCATATGTATTAATACACCTTTTCTGACATGCAAGCAGTGTGTACTCTTACTTATTGACATTATTCATTAAGTGTAATTCCCCACTTTTCAGCCTAACGTCAGTACTTTTCAGAGGAATTCTGAGGGACACAGCTAACATTTATTTACGAATCAGGGACATCCCTGAAAAGCAGTCACAGTTGGGAAGTATGGCCTCTGCCCTATTCAAATATGCCAGTGTTTATCCTGCTCTGATACTGTGTGGGGTTTGTAAAGTGCTACTGTAACTTTATTTCCTGCTAGAATGGCTGGTTCTCTTTTCACAGTCATGTCATGCAATTCCACAACAACTGCTGGTAAAGATCCACAGAACAAGATTTGTGTTATGGCATTCCTATTTCCCCTTTACATTCACTCATTGTAATGCATGATATATTTATTACAGCACCAACTTGTTGTATGTCTACTGTGGCTTAGTGGTACTTCATGCAGTGTAGTGTGTCCAAGGTCCGGGGTTTGAGACTGACAGAGGTGTTTTATTTTGCTGCTCAGCAGAACAAGGGCCCTGCCATGCAGAGTGACTAAGGCACTTTTAAGCAGTTGTAAGCGGGTTTGCATGGGTTTGCGCGATGCTTAGCAATACTTAGCTAAGCGCACACATGAGCACACTCTCTCAAACCCGCTAACTACTGCTTAAAGGTGCTTACTCCTGCAAACCCCCACGCTAATTTCTTTGAAAGAAAAGAAAATGGGGAGATAGGAAAGTGGTGAAAAAGGGGGCACAAAGAGAGAAAGACAGTAGGGAAACCAGCTCAGGATGTGCAGGATGGGTGTAGGGAAAGTCCATAGCTGCCCGTTTCTTTATCAGCAACAGCTGTGCATATGTTAGAAATTTGGAGTGAGATTTGAAACCTTCCTCCCCTGAGAGAGAGGTGAGGACAACGAAATATGTTGTACTGCCAATTATAATTATCAGTTTACATGTCCAGCGGACATGTGTGCGAAATGGGCAGCTATGTATGGGGGCTCATTTTTTTCTGGGAACAGATTGCCCTTTTTTTTTTTTCAGGTGAGAGTGGAATGTGAGGTAGAGGAAGTAGGTATATTTGGGGAGGTAGGTTGAGGAGGTAAACAGACAAAAAAAACAAGATGCATACAGGGGTGGAATATGACACATGGGGTGGGTGAACCCAATTGACAGGGACAGATGTTTGGAAATCGCAAGCCCATGAGCCCACAGTTGGTAACAGTGGAACTGAGATCCCCACCCATGGGCAGTCACCACTGCACCTTCACAGCCCCGAGGGTGGCTGTGCTGGGGGATGCGTAGGAGGGGCAGGCTCACCTATGAGTCACGCCGCGCCTGCCTCGAGCTGGCATAGTGGATCAGCGACTGAATGCTGGATCTCCCTACACACCACAGCCCGGACCCTTTGGAGGGTGACAGGTGGCCCTTCTCTGCCCACGCTTGCATGGGGGGGACAAGCCCCATCCCCTGCAGCGCTTCCACCCGAAGATGGCACAGGACCAAAGGAGGAGGGAAGCCCGGGCTGGGGACCGGACCTGCTGGTGCCAGGTGCAATCGCCAGCTGAGGAGGGACAGGTGGGTCTGCTGGGACCAGCCTTCCCATATGTTCTGTGTTTAGGTGTGTTTAATTACAACATAGACAACAGCATTCCAAATTAGTTGTAACAGCATGCAGTAATATTCCCATTAACCCAACACACCAGGGTTCCAACAGATGAACAGCAAGCATAACACATGCATATATTGAATGACAGTGGACATTCCAACAGCATGCAGGGATGATTGGTGGCAACAGGCCACCAAGATTGTGGTGTTTGAACAGGGCACATGCATCAAAGTAAATGCAGATATTTATAGAACAATAGGACATATGTCCCAACAAATATTTTGAGATTACACATACCCATTGAGGTTTGGAATTGCATTGTTTATACACATACAGTAGGGTGTAAAAAGATACCACCATTGACATCTTATAAGTACTTATAGTTTACACTACATTCCTATTGACTGCAGGTGTATATCCCCTACATGTATTATTACACTAGGCAACATGCATTAGGTTGTGTGATGGGTTTGGCTAGTTCATTTTATACCTGACCTATATCTGACATACTAACTGTCCAAGATGCAGATGTTACTGCTACATAGTTATATATTTTATTTATATTTATATATCTACATATCTGGATGTGTTCACATGACATTTTCAGTTATATTTCTACAGAACCCTACATTTCAAGCAGCACACTCACTTTTCTGGGGAACACATTAACAAGCTACTCATGTGCCAGATCTACCTATGTATGTCAGCCATTAACCAAGTGTTGAGGACTGTATATATGCTTCACAGCTACTGGCACTTCCTTCATCCACTTTATATGGGACTGTACAACTGTGGGTTGACAGTGCTTAATACAACAGTACTATTTATATAATGCAAGGGTACAACAACATTTCAAAGTAAGTGACACAGACACACTCCAAGTATTATACCTTTATTAATTACATTTCACACTTTTCTAGAGGCTCTCTCATTTATTTGATATTACAGTGCATGCAGAAGACTTATTCAAGATGTATTATACCCTTATTAATAGGTTACAACACTCTTTTTCAGGCTCACTCACTTATTTTATATAACAGTACATGCAGAGATATTATTCTGGACTTATTTTACCTTTATTAATGGGTTACAACACTCTTTTTCTGGCTCTCTGACTTATTTTATATAACAGTACATGCAGAGAAATTATTCAGGGCATTTTATGGCTTTATTATTGGGCTACAACACTTTTTTTCAGGCTCTCTCACCTATTTTATATAACAATACATGCAGATTAATTACTAACCTGCCTGGTGGCACAACCTTAGCAGCCTATCTGCATAGGCTTGCTGATTCACAGCACGGACACCTGCAGCTGTGAAGTAAATGAAGGGATATTGAGACATACCTATCCATTATATAGACTACATTAGCATGTCTTACATACTTCATTCCATGGCTACTTACTCAGTAGTGGGGCATCCTGCATGTCATGGGCCCCCTGTATCCATCAGTTTAGTAGGTCCTGCTTCCATCTCTTCAGGTCTACATGGTGGTGATGGACCTGCTCACCAGTCCGAGGGATGCCTGTGGCACTGGTGAGATCATGAGCTAACCGGTTCCAAGCCTCTGCTTTGTACTCCATCCCTTGGAACTGGCCCTGCAGGAGTCTTTACTCATGATGGTGGACAAGGAGAAAAACCATGTCAAAAGCGAGTACCCTCTCCAGCACCAGCCATTCTGACTGCAGATGGGAGCTACAATCAGTTATGGCGAGTATTCCCACCTATGGACCTTAAATGTGCCGCATTTCTCACACTTGTTTGTGATTGGCCATTTTTGAAAATTCTCGGCTGACAGCAGACCTGCTTAGCAATGCTTAATCTTCCATTTATAAGTATATGTATGTTAACAGTGCATGTTTATGCTAAGCTGTCATGACTTAGTGGTTCAGTACTTTGATTATGGTGCACAGTGTCCCGGGTTCGAACCTTGTCATTGCTTTTTATTTTACTACTGTCCAGACAGGCTAAGGGGTGTGGCTGTGTTTAGGCCACTTTGCACTACGTTGCTCCACGTTGCCCGATGGTGCGCTGGTTGGTGCGGTGCGCAGCTCCACACAACCCTATTGCGCTAGGTAAAGCACTTCTTAGCTATGGGCAATAATATTGCGCTAAGTAAAACCCTGCTTCGCTATGGGCAATTATATTGCGCTAGGTAAAACCCTGCTTAGCTATGGGCAATTATATTGCACTAGGTAAAACCCTGCTTAGCTATGGGCAATTTTATTGCGCTAGGTAAAATGCTGCTTAGCCATGGGCAATTATATTGCGTTAGGTAAAACGCTGCTTAGCTATGGACAATTATATGTCAATATCCTTAATGCTGCTCACCTTCTTATCTTTATATGTATACATTTTGTTCACTAATACATAGGCCATTTCATTGCGTTTTACTAAAATTTCATTCATATATGTCAGGAATTATTTTATATACTAATTTAAAACTTAAAATAGACAGGGGAGTGGTGGGACTAGAACCGGGAATGCCTCTGCTTTGTGTGAACGCTCTACCACTACGCTATTGCTATTTGGCTTGATTTGCATAAACATTTCTTATTATGCTCTTTGATGTCGAAATTGCTAACTGCAGCTAAGCAATGGGCACACCCGCGCAAACACGTGCAAATACGGGCAGCTATGTCGGGAGTTATAAAAAAAAATTAGTTTACATTTTACATTTACAAAGGGGTTTAGTATGTGGGGATGTGTACTCTTTGCTATGTGTACATTTCAGCGGACTCGCTCATTGCATTTGTCATTTTCACTTTATTTGGTTGCAGGGGCGTGGATATTTGGACTGCTCGGCAGTCCAACACCCCCCTGCAGTCTTGCACGCTCCGTGTAAGCCTTCCAGTTGAATCAGTGCCCTCATGCATATGCATGACGTGCTGACATCATAGACTTAAACGGCAGTCTCCGAGTAATACTTGGTTAGTCTTACTTGGAGGATTACTGAATCCCATCCAATGTTTATTCCTTAGTGGGCAGAGGAAAACAATTATTCATTTTTCTAACATATGTATTAGGTTCAATGGTCTCTGGAACTGAATACAAATAAGTCAAATTCACCATTGCTGAAGGATTTAAGTATGGAAAATATTATCTGTGTTTATTATTCACAGCTAACAATTGAGAAACAAAAATATTGGATAAGATAATAGTAAAGGCTATTTCAGATATTTGACTTAGGAGGAATACAATGTTTTATAAAACAAGGGATCGAATATGTACAAGAATTTGTAAAAAGTTAAATTTTGATTGCAATGGAATTAGATTGTACTGCTTTTGTACAGAAATTTGTCTTTGATATAGAAATTATGATGGGTATTTTCACAAACAAACCTTAGTCTTTTTCAACAGTTGTCATGAGATCCTCTATAGCCACCTGAGTTACCACCAACTCATGCAAACAGAACTTCAGGTTAACATATTTCTGAATGATGGTTTGTCAAAACTTGCAACACTCCCATAATGCTACACCACATTGTCAGAGTTGAAAAGTGAGTCCAATTGTGTTGCGGAAATATAACCCACAGTTGTATGCTCTTCTAGAATCAAAGGAAAGTGTACTACACTTTTACGCCACTGACTATGACTAGTTTTGTAGGCTGTTGTACACTAAAGTATTAGTCTTCATAGTCACAAGGAATTTAACATGCCATGCCTGTCTGTCATGCTAGGCTTGTCTTTCAAGCTATTGCACAACATCAAAAACAGCTATCAGATGTACTCAATGATTAAATGGACTGTCTTATGATGATAAACTGTAATAACTGCTGCTACAAAAATATGTTTGTTCTACAAGAAATACAAACATGGAACTTTTTGCTATTATGTCTCTGGTGCAAGTCTGAAAAAAAAATGCGAACTAGTAAAATTTATAATCCTCTTCTTCCTTACTGTAACTGACTGTTATCAGATATATTAAACTTATTACTTTTTAGTAAAAATCTGTACAAAAGAAAGAAAAAAATCTAAGAAAGAAATCAAACTTCACTGGTGCACTTCATATTTGACTGCATGCATGGGAATATGTACATATGTTGTACAATACATTGAACTAGTGTTCAGTACAAGTGCACATCTCTTTTGAGAAATAGCATATAATGAACTTGTACAAAATGCAAGAAAAAATCTTTTTTTTTTTTCTATTTTAAACACGGCTTCTGAATAACAATGATAATTACCATCCAACCAGTACTGCAGAAAGATATATTTATCTATGGATAACATTATTATTGAATGAAGGTTTTTGCCGCAAGCATTGATCCTCAGTCATTTCAATGATCTGTTTATGAACTCAGTAGTTTTACTACATTATCAGAACCATTAACATAGCCATACATTACTTCCCATTATCTTTACATAAAAGATTTTTTTACATTTCAATAAAAAATGGCTGAGTTTAGTATTTGTGTGCTTCAGTCTAACTTAACTTAGTATAAAAATATTTAGTTTCTTTAATGTTTTACCACTACAGGACTCTTCTACAAGTTATTAATTTTGTACTTGGTGAGAAATATTCCAAGACTAAGAAACTGCAAACATTGCCAAAATGTATTAATGATGTTTCTGGCATGTTGACATGAATGCAGACTCTGACATAAATCCAGAAAGTTCATTGATAATTTCAGAATAATCCATTTTGCTGTAACTCCTATGCAAAACAGTATTTTCAGAGAATATATAAATACAGCAAAGGCTAGAACTAATTACTAATGAAAGTACAATAAAAGAAAATGCTCATTACATGTAGTTAGGTCTTGATACAAATTCCTTATAAATGTACAAATTGAAGAAGTGCAACATTGAGAATTGTCAAACAATTTTTAATAATGTAAAATATTAAAAGTATGCAAACATGAGACCATAAAAGTTTGGGTAAAACTTAATAAAGAAAAAAAAAAAGCACTGGATATAAGTTTGATACATTTAAGTTTGCGTAAAACTAGATGGAATTATTCATTTTCAAACCTGTCTGTAATAACACTTTATTTAAAATCTACCTGTGTATTTACTTTTATTTAAAATGCTTACTTTTATAGCCTTTAAAAATACTCTTTTATGCACTAGAGGCAAATTTAAGATTTTCATGAGCACATATTGGCACCCCACTTCTTGAATTATTACCCCTACCATCACATTGCGATTTTCAATGTTTAAAATGCATGTATGAGGAGTTCCACAATCCTGATATGACTGCAAACTTAGTATTTTAAAGGGGTCCAGTTCTGTGCTTCAAGTGTAAAACTAAATAATTTTCTTTGGTATTTAACTTTTCTTTAGAATAAGTTTAACACAGTCTTATACCATCTTTCATATATGTAAGCTCAGTTTTCTCTTCTCTCAATACCTGGCTTTCCCATTTACTGTATAAGTAAAGTTTACTATAAAACAAAGCATTTATTTTAGTTAAAGTTATATCTCTGATCCTGAACTTCACATGTTGACCATTCAATTACTTTGAAATTTCAGCACACTGTTGTTTCATCACTGAAATAAATATTTCTGTTATCCCTAAAATGTATGCATTGATAAACATAAATCTATACATTGTTAACTTACTTGTATTTTATGTATAGTAAGGTCTATTTTATGTCAGCCCATATAGATCTAAAATAGTAATCCTTTCCTTATTAACAGTCAAAGCCTTGGTAGTTATTCGAAATATAGAGTGTCCCAGAATTGTCGTGCCTTTATATAGTATAAAATTATTTTATAAATGTGTGTAGAATAAGTTTGTCACAGGATTGCCATGCCTAGTATGGTATTACCTCCTGATCCCAGGACCTTCTTATTTTCACAAAATAAAGGGGTTGAAGATGGATGGATGGATGGATGGATGGATGGATGGATGGATGGATGGATGGATGGATGGATGGATGCATTCACTGTGGCTTTTTCTGCTTCCCAGTCCCATAGATCTCTTTCACTTTGTTCACATTTATAATCATTGTTTCAGATAAATGACCAAATCTATAAATTCTATCTGGGACTAGCATTAGCGCACACTGTGAATATTAAAATCCTAAATCAGAAAACTTTACCTGGAACAGGGAAAAAGGGAATAGCAATGAAATCTATGAAGCCTTGGATTCTTGCCACTATAGAGACAACTAATATACAGCAATGTAAAAAATATGAAACACAAATGAAAAAGGATATATGTGCCTGTTAAATTCTGTGGAGTGCAATTGCAAATCTCAGAATGATAAAATATTAATTGTGAATGTGGATGGTATTTAGTAGGCTGAAGCTGTAGTATCTTGGAGTATCCCCCCTATTCTGAGGTGCAGTAACAAATGATTTTTAGCTACATATATATAACGGGTCTATATTATAACATCGAATTTTATAAAGTTCGAATGTTATAATATCGAACCAGTTTTGTCAAACGCTGAAAACAGCAAAGGTGCAGGACACCGAATTCTTTCCAAGGGAAAGAATTTGGTGGGCCGTTGCTGTGGCTTCGCTGTTTTCAGCGTTCGATATATTGGAGCATTACTGGTCGGGTTCAGGTAAGTGTGCAATTGTGTGTAGATTAGGGTTAGGGGGCGGGTTAGGTGAGTTAGGGTTAGGGAGTGGGTCAGGTAAGTGTGTGGTTGTGTGCAGATTAGGGTTAGGGGGTGGGTTAGGTGAGTTAGGGTTAGGGCGCCGGTGAGGTGAGTGTGCAATAGTGACGGACCTTAGGGTTAGGATCGGGTTAAGGTAAGTGGATAGCTAGTAGTGTATGTAAAGTTTAGTTTAGGTTTAGGTGTAGGATTTTAAGTGTATGTCTGTGGATTGCTGTTTTTTGTGTGTGTTTGTGTTGTGTGTATGTTTCTTGGAATAGCGATTTTTTTTCCCTGGGAAAAAAATCGCTATTGTGACTGTTCAATGTTTGCGGATTTCGATGTTTAGGGTTCTATAATATAACATTAGATCTTTTTAGATTTCAATGTTATGATATAGACCCTATATAACTACGTCTATCTCAAATGAACAAAAGACCACTTACCCGAAGACAACATCACCGCAATGAGATCTCCAAATCCTGAGTTGAATGAACAACCATGTTGCCAAAACATTTCCCATTATATTTATCCTGTTGACCAACATTTAACAAAAAATATACCACACTATCTCCAACCCATGCAGGAGGGCGGCTATACCCTCCACACCCCCAGTGTGGGGGGCTGCACTTCCCACACCCCTCTTACTAAATATGCCAACTCCAAGATTGCATTACAGTGGGGAAAAGGGAAAATTTCCCCAAGTTGGCCATCTGGAAACTTACTGTGGAAACACTTCAACAACATGGTTGTTCATTCAACTAAGGTTTCAGAGATAGCATCTCAGTGATGTCATTTTTTGGTAAATGGCCTTTCATTCATTTGAAGTAGACCCATATAACTAGGATGGGTATGGTTGTCAAAAAGGTAAGATTTAGAATTTGTCAATTTGCATTTAAACTTAAAGCTTTGTTTCTGTAGTTTCAGGGACTTCTTGGCATTACTAAATGACTATATCATTTTAAAGCCAATTTTGAAAAAGAGACCACTTTTCAGATAATTTTTAAGTACAAATGCATGAGTAAAAATGTAAAAAATGTATAAACATAATCTTAGATTATAAAATGCATAGGATATATATATATATATATATATATATATATATATATATATATATATATATATATATATATTTTTTATATATATATTTTTGTACAAGTATGCATTTTTGTGATTGTGTATATGCAACTTTAAGAATTTTTAGAACATGTAACTTTTTAATGACGTGATTAATAGGATGTAGTATATATAGTGAACTAGTTAGTTAATAAATTACATCTGATGAAGTGGGATATTTGCCTATGAAAGCGCTTATGTGATTTTATGTAATTTTCTCTGCATTAAACAAGTTGTGATACTGGAATTTATACCCTCGTCTGGATCCTTTCTGGCTTTATATGTTCTTGGACTTTGTTTGTTCTTTGGATCTGGAAGTCTGCAATTGGTGGTGATTATTCTGTTACTAAAAATAAAACTGTTTATTTAAATCAGATCATATGTTTAAAGGCAACTTTTTGCAGTATTGAAAATGAGTTTTGTAGCATCTTTTATTGAAGCTTCCTTGGAGGTAAACAAAGCTTATTAAAGTATACATTTCTGGATTACCTGAATCTATGATGTCAACCAATAATAACTGTAGCCATTCCAGGCGGAACAGATAATAGACTTGCTGAAGAGCTTGTTATTCATAGTTTCCATACCTGGATGATATCTTCAGAACTCTAAAATGTATGTACTGTCAGTTTAATCAGAAAAACAGAATAATTAAACCCTGGCAAAAAAAGTTTAAAGGAGTCAAATATATACATTTAACTTGGGATAAAAATCAGTGTTTGTCGAATATTTCCTTAGTGTTTTTCAGTTCAGTAACACAAGATTTTTCAGCATATCGGCTCAACACAAAAATGTGTAGAAAGTGTTATTTAACTACCAAACTGGAATTCAGCTTACATAAGTTAAACAGATGATACTTTTTCTCAAAAATATTCTAAAGCAAATTAAATGAATGCATTGTTATTAAAAAACAGTGAGGTTAAAAGTATAATAGTCTGCTACTGCAGCAAGAAGACGGTGCAGTGGTAGCATTGTCACATCACAGAAAGAAATTCTCCGGTTTGATTCTCAGGTAGAGTGCCTTCTGTGTGGAGTCTGCATGTCCGCCCTGTGTTCATGTGAGTTTCCTCCGGGTGCTCTGTTTTCCTCCCATCTTTCAAAGCCATGCATTTGGAGCGTTTCTCCCTGGGCCCCCATTGAAAATTGTCTCCATTCCAAGTCAGACTTTCTGGTAAATAAATGTTAAATAACTAAAGAGATAACTGTTTCCTGAATGTGTGCTATAATACGAGAACTTGGAAGGCTGAAGAAAGTCTAAAATTGACAAAGCCAAGCAGTGAATAATGGTCCATGTTGTATCATGCAACCATCTACAAAATGTTTGGTAACACTTTCATTAAAACACCTAATAAGTTGAACAAAGAAATAAATAAGGGCTTTAACAGTCATTACTGGAAAATATGAATACTTAATTTATTTAGTTTGCCTGAATAGAGAAATACCATAATATCTGAGAAATATAGTCTACATTAGGAGTTATACTGGTGCCCAAAGTGGGTTACTATATGAACTTAAATAGATTTGAACTGGCAAACCTCTCCACTTTCAGATATGAAAGATATTGGCATGCTCTTGAAAAATAGATGTATTTGCCTAAGAATCTGGATAATTTATTATTATGGAAGTTATATACCGAAGAGGTTAATTCCTCCTACTTCCAGTAGGATTGAGGGATACCACAATTCAGACCCAAAAATTAAACATAGGAGAGCGAGAGAGAGAGAGAGAGAGAGAGAGAGAGAGAGAGATACAGTGACATAAAAAATCAGCAAAATAATTATATATATTTTTCAGATTAAGCTTACTGTGACTGGCTTTAAGAGCATTTCATAATCATATAAACTTCCACAGAGCTTTTAACATGCTAATCACATAAACTCTAGCTGGGCATTTTTTGCTGTTGTCAGTTTGACCATCTATTTCCCCAACACTCCTTTGTACCATATAATTTTATTTGGTCACCCCAGCCTGTTTGGTACAGCATACAACGTCATGTTATAGTTGACATTATAGACACCTTGACACTGAATAACACAACCCTATCATCCCTGTACTTCAAACAATGACTGCCAAATCACCATTGTGATGCAGAACTACAATACTGACCACTACAGCCCAGCATGTGACTGTACAGTACATTCTACTATCACTGACACAACACTCTATAAACAAAGTATGTCATGTAAGGTTGTTTCTCCCAATTTTTCTTGTAGAATGATATTCCATTTGTCTTTTTCTATCATTGGTTATCAGTTAACTGTATTGACATGATGTAAGACTGAGCAACATTTTACATATTGGTGTTCACTATCAGAGTCTTTAGTTCAGTATTTTCACATCTAAATAATTACTTGCACTATAACTTCTATTTAATAGCCAAACGAATCGGGAGTGGGGTTGACTTAATAGTTAAGGTCTTTACCTCAAAAATACAGGTCTATATTACAAGCTTGACCACTTAGCTTGTTGAATGCAGAAAAGTCAACAGCTAAATGGCGAAAGCTTAAAATTGCGAACTGTTACTTACACAAATTTTTTATCAGGAAAGAATTCACTTGGCCGTTATGAATTTGCCCTTTCCCCAATGTTGAGTGATCTCAGCATTGGTATATTTAGTTAGGGGGGTGTGTGGAGCAAAGCCCCCCATATCGAGGGGGCAAAACACCCCACTTTGTTAGGGTTTGGAAGTTTATTTTAATTTGCGATGGCCAAGCAAATTTTTTTCCAATTAAAAAATTATTGTAAATGGCTGTTCATGATTTTAAGCTTTTGCCATTTAGCTGTCAATGTTTTGGCGTTCGACAAGCTAAGCGGTCAAGATTCTAATATAGACCCAAGAATACAAGGTACAGGGTTTGATTCTAACCTCTAGTTTTTGGATCGGTTTGTAATAGCCTGTAGACTGATACACTAGTAGTTACCAATGAATGATGAAACTGTTTTCCATATGGAAGATATAGCACTTCTACAGGGTACTAGCCCATGGACTTGGAAAAATGAGCTGTCCAACAAAGGTAAGATGGGCAGGGGAGTATGTCAGTCCATCAAAGGCAATTTCAGAGATCACAAAGGAACCAACACCAGTTTGCCAAAACTGCCTTTAGCGAAAGTGCAGATTGCCTTTTTCTCCATTGTTGTGTGACTGTGGAACTAGTATATATAATTCTGAGGGGTGTGATGGGTGTCCCCCCTACATGAAGGGTGCAAGTGGGGCTTTTCTCTCCTGCAAAAAATTGTTTCAATGTTTGCAGAAGGTGGTTTCATTGAACTGATTTTGATTTGTTTTTGTTTGTCAAAACTGCTTTTGATAGATTAACATGAACCTGAATAAACAATATGTACATAAAAAGAAAAGAAAGAAATTCCTTGTGACTGAATCGGTTCTACTTCTGATACTGCTCCACTTGTAATGCATATGTCCTAACTTCTATTAATTTAAGAAAGTATTGCCAGCTCCTCTGAGTGTGCACTGCGTGTAGAAGGTTACTGCTGTCCAGAACACACAGCTGCTCAACGTACAACGAAGAACTGTAATGCATGTTGGGGTCTATGAAATTACTCCTTGAGAATCCTTCCTGCTTGCTAATTGCCTGCCATTGATGTAGTCACTTTGTCGTGACTCTAGTGATGTTGTCATGTTGCTGATGTGATGCAGTGGGCAAACTGTAAAGAGATCACAATTTAAAGTCGTCACTTGCAATTTCATGGCATTTCGCTATTTACAGCTAAAATTTGAGACTTTTTTGGAAATACAGGAGAGTGGAAAGGTATGTAAATTAATTTACATGACTAGAAATTAAAATATATAAATGCTTGAGAGCGTAAGGCTTAATTGATGTTTAAGAAAGGCAAACTTATTTTGAACAATTATAACACATTCAAGATACAATAAAAATATGAATCACAACTACAAGAGAACAAAGGAAAACAGAATTTGACCACTTCTTGCTATGACTTTGAATAGTTCAATGTGGTTCACAAAATGTCTTTGTCATTAGTGGATTTCAACTCCTGTGAAAAATATCAAGCCTCTAAATAAGGGATCAGCTTCAGATAATAAAATTCTTAATGATTACTATAAAAGCAATTATTGTTAAGAGCAAATAACTGCAACATGTTTATTACAAATTTAGAAGAATTAACAGTTGCTGAAAGAATTCAAGAAAATTTAATTTTACACAAGGGATATAAATAATTTTACCATGCATAAAAGGAAACATTGTTACTGAAAGAGTATATTGCCTTAGAAAACTAAACATATACTGATCTAAAAATCAATACTAAATAAAGGCCTCATATACAAGAAAAGTTAGGGAGAAAGTAGACAACTTTGCCTGGAATCTGCTTTTATTTCCATAGGACTTGAAGGAGTCTGACTAACATATAGAAGGGTACATATGTTACTATAAAGAAGCTTAACATTATTTATAAGAACACTCAAACACCAACTTTCTCATGCCATGGCTCAGTAGCATATATAGCTGAAGCCTTGAGTACGCCACAGATGACCTGTGCTTGAGTGGCGACATAAGAGATTTGAAGAGGTAGAGCAGAGGGGTATGACTAATGCAGTTTGATCAAGTGCCATAACCAGTGATGGCTGTGGCAGTTAGAACACATCATATGGGATGAGTTGAGAAAATGTAGATAGTGAATCTGGGTAGGGTTGATCATGTGTGCAAGTCATGCACGCACCCTACAAGGTAACAGTATTAGCAGTGTAACAGCTACTGTGAGGTGGCATTAAGTACAGAAGGGAGAGGTTCCATTTAATAGACAGTCTAACCTGCTTCCTAATACCTCACTATCCTCCATGAAGGGAACAAGTGTCTGATTTGGCTCTTGCATTTGCCACAGAATAAGTGGATCATAGTTCTGTTATTCTAGGTAGAGAGAAAATGGGTTTGGTGCTTGCCCAGTAGGAGGCATTTAATGGGCCAGCTGGGTGTAGGAACTGGATCAAATGGCAGATCATACAGAAAGACAATTAATTTTCTCAGGAAATCTAAATAATAATGTATGTCCATCCAAGTCAAATGCTTTAGAAGTATCTGTAGAAAGGAAAAAAGAAATGTCACTGATTCTGAAACAGAACTTGAATTTTGAATGTGTTAGCCCTGGTGGAAGTCAGATTAAAAAGGGGAAAAAAATGTAATATATTTATGTGTACTGGCCAGAAAGAATATAAAATGACAAAGTCATGACTAGTTAATGACATGTGTGTTTAGTTTCTCCAACTGCAGAATCCTGATCAAATTTAGTTTCTTGTGGCAGGAGGTAGCTGCTCTTGTGGCAGAACATGTTTACCTGGTCTCTCTGAGTTGGGAAGTGCTGCACAGAGCTCGAGGTGTAGCCATTTAATGACTAGAGGGCATACGATTAAATTTTCAATAAAAAAATAAATATATATGTGTCTGTGTGTGTGTGTGTGTGTGTGTGTGTGTGTGTGTGTGTAGAGAGAGAGCTTTCATGGCTCTATGCTCATTTTTACAGAACTCAGCAATACTTTTCAAGTGTTTCAACTGTATCCAGAGCAATCCAGGTTAAAATAAGAAAAGATTCTTGACAATTTGGCTTGTTCTTGTTTCTCTACCCTAAATAGCCAGTGTTTAAACCAGTTTGTGCTTGTTTGCTCAAAGCTGTAGTGAGTTGGGCCTTCTGCCCTTGCTCTGCTGTTTTTCAAAAAAATACTGTGCAACTATGAAAGATAAGTGTTTATTTTCAACTGTTTTCTGCACTTTGGATTAACTAAAACAATATTTGCTGCATATCTGTTTAAACTGTGTGACTGTTTTTTCGGCTTAGTGAATGCAATCCTTACCTCTGTTCTGATCTTTGTCTCATTTTTGTTTCTCTGCTTGTACTGTTCATTTTACTTGTTGCTGTACTTGAAAAACACTAGCATAGAGTGAATTTAGTTCTGTTTGCGACCTTGGAGCTTGTAGTACAATCTTTTGTTTAGAGAGGCTTAGCCATTTCTTCATGGGAGAGGGATTCAGCCTGGTCCAATCTGTCTAGAGTTACTACTACAGGGCTCTGCTGTTTTGATTGGATAATTTGGCTTGTTCCTGTCTCTCTGCCCTAAATAGCCAGTGTTTAAACCAGTCTGTGCTTGTTTGCTCAAAGTTGCAGTGAGTTAGGCCTTCTGCCTTGTTCTGCTGTTTTACAAAAACTGCTGTGTGACTACAAAAGATAAGTGCTTATTTTGAACTGTTTTCTGCACTTCTGATTAACTAAAACAATATTTGCTGCATATCTGTTTAAACTGTGCAACTGTTTTTTAGGCTTAGTGAATTCAATACTTACCTCTGTTCTGCTCTTGAAACTGACCCACCCACCCAACTGCTGTTGTGCTTTTAAAGCTTGGTGGCTTTTGAGTTGTCCACCTTTACTATAAATTAGACATTGGACACTCCTCCAAGTTCCATTGCATCAACTCATTCTACTGAGTACAGTGAGATCAGTTGTGAAGGCCCACCCCTTTAGCTTCTTAACCTTGAATTATCTTCTGTCTCCTCACTTTCAACTTAAATATATATATATATATATATATATATATATATATATATATATATATATATATATATATATATATAGTTTACTTCTTCCTACTTCATTTTGCTAATTGTGCCTAGGTGTTCAACTGCATTTAGTTTGCTGCATTTGTTGCTGCTTGTTGGTAGCCTCATGAAATTGATGACAGTATTCTACTGAATTGCTGCGTTATTTGAACTTTTTTATTGTTGTAATATTGAGCTAATTTATCACATCTGCACAGTTTTAAAGAAATTTACTGATTAACTGCATTTCATTACTGTTTGACTGTATTTAATTGTAATTTATTGCAAATCATTACTGTTTAACTGCATTTTACTGAATTTCATCACTGTTTAACTGTATTTTTTCACACTGAGTTATGTTTTTGTCTGTAAGTGGTTAATCTGTGCTTTTTGTGAGTTTTACTGTGTTCTTAACCCTTAAATTGAGTAGCATAGTCTGGATACAGGTTTGCTACATCCAGAGATGTAGCTGCACTGTTTTTAACCCTTTGTGAGGTATTCCAGATACAAAGTTTCCCTTAGTAGCACTTGTGTGATCACCTAGTAGTACTACTCTTACTCTTTCCACCCTTTACACTCTTAGCTCTCTCTGGCCTTTCTCCCTAAGTTTCTGACAAATATGGATGGAAATTTTCCTACGTTTTCGCCTGCCAGTCTGCTTGATATGGGCATCCTGAGACAGTGTAGCAACTGCCTCATGTACACAGACAACCCCCTACTACCTCCACCTAGGAACACAATTTGTGAGAGATGCAATTACATTAAGAACCTAGAGTCAATGCTCTCTCCCCCACAAGCTAGTATATCTGGCACTGAGAAGATTGTCAACAGAAACACTACATCTCAAACACCACCCACACCTATACAGCACATACCCACATATGCAGAGGTCCTCAACAAAAACATGCCAAAACAATAGAGACCTCTGAGGCAAAAATACATGTGAACTCCACCACCCACCACACCACATACCACACATAGTCCACACACCTGTGTCTCACAGCCACTAAGGCCTAAACATAAACCCAACATATTAGTCATAGGAGACTCCATTGTGAGACACACAGATGTGCCCCTTACCAGGCTGGATAAGGAGAAAGTCACGGTTAGTTGCTTGACTGGTGCCAGAATCCACCATATCACCCATGCACTCATGTCTCTCAACAACAGGCACTGTTATGACTCTGTTATAGTCCATGTTGGTGTGAATGATTTGAGATGTACCTCCCTGGACTGTATGAAGGGAGACATGATCGAGCTTGCTGAATATGTGTCCCAGGCAGGTTTGTTCCTAGCCTTAAGCAGCATTCTACCATCACCCAGAACCTATGAATTGGCTTCATTTCTGGTGTCATTCCAAAGGGATCATCTGACAGCCTGAGAAGACATGCTTGACAAACCATGATGCTTTGCCAGAGATGGCCTGCATCTGTCTCCCTTGGGATTTAGGCTCCTAGCAAAGGCTCTTGCCACCCCCTAGTGCCTTTTTATGCAATGCCATGAGGTCAAAACTACCAACATGAAATTTACATCAAAATGCAAATTAAAGGTTATGCTGCTAAACGCCAGGAGTCTCGACATGAAACTACACTCATTGGAAGCATTCTTAGCCCTGGAATATGCTGACATTTGTGCAGTCACAGAAACCTGGTTCAAAGCTGCAGAGAGCACTCCAGCCATACCAGGTTACTCATCCTATCATACATTCAGACCCCAGACTGTGGACAGCAAAGTAAAAGGAGGTGGAGTTCAATATATATAAAAGACATACACACCTCCAGGCTGGGCAAACAGTATGATGCACAAGTGATGCTCCAGGTGCAGTTACTCATTGACAAGGCCCGTATTCAAATCATAGCTAGCTACAGGCCCCCAACTTTGACTCAAGATGCCCACTCTACCTATCTGGACCTCTTTGAATCTATCAATATTTAACTCTTTCCCTGATCCTGGGCAACTTTAACTATCCAACCACAGATTGGAAGAACTACTCATGCTAAAGCAGAAATGCCCAGAGATTCCTTGATTTTGTCAATACAAGTGCCTTGGACCAGCTAGTCGACAGAATGTGAAAATATCTTGGACTTGGTATTAACCAACATGAGTAACCACTGCAGCATCCCTACAGTGTCATCCTCCCTGATAAGATCCAACCACAAAGCAGTCACCTTCAAAGTTACTTTCTCCCCTTACCCCCACCCCAGCTAGGGTCAAACAAAAAACTTCTCCTAAGCTGATTACAACCTCCTAAGGGAAGGTATAAACAGCTTCACAGCCCCATCCCCCTCCGTAGGATCTGGCACATATGTCTAAGCCTACACCAAAGTACTATACGAGCATTTATATAGCTGCATGGAATCAGGAATATCTGACAGGACCAAATTATTCTCCTCAAGGAAGAGTAAACCCATCTGGTGGACATCTGCAATAAAAAACTCCATAATAAAAGGAAAAAATGCTATCCCAGACCAAGAAGGAGCAGGTGCCTAAATGGAAGCAATCTCTCCTTACCCTGAACAAGCAAATAAGAGAACTAATGAAATCCTCCAAAGCAAACTTCGAGTCCAAACTGGCCACATCTATGAAAGATAGTCATAAGGCCTTCTTCACATATGTTTGCAATCTCAAAGGAAGCACTCAGATCTGCTTAGAACTGGTGGTCAAGGACACCACATTCACAAATGCCGTAGATATAGCCAAAGTGCTGGCAGACAGGTTCAGTGTAAACTTCCCCCCTCTGTCCCCCCATCAGTAAATTCGGACATCCCCAGCACCTGTCCCCCTCCCCTTATCTCTATGGACCAAGTCATCACTGCCCTTTCAAAGGCAAAAAATGCAGCCTCCATGGGACCATATAATATCCCAGGCTGCATCCTACATGAACTCAGTCAGGAACTTACAGCACCGTAAGGCATCCTATTCAACGAAAGCCTGAGCACCAGCTTCATTCCAGCCGAGTGGAGGACAGCCACTGTCATCCCTTTGCACAAAGGTGGACTGTCCACCGATCCAGGAAATTATTGACCGATTAGCCATATTATTAAGAAAATAGCTAGAATTAATTTTTAGATTTTTTTTATCTGCATATGTATTTTGTATTTTTTATGTCATATTATGTATTCTTTATGCTATACATTGATACTCTAGATTTTAAGGCTATACCTTTAGAAGAAATGTCTAGTTTAATGAGCTGTGTCATGTGATTTTACACTGATACTATTTAAATGAGGCTGAAAAATCTCTTTCTTTACACACTGAAGCAGGACGAAGTCTGAAAGCTTTGCGGAGTCTGAAAGCTTTGTGACCTTGTGACCTGTATTTATTAAAGTCTGTTTGGATTTTATTTCTGTGTGTCTGCTGTTTCCTTTCACTGGACTTTTGCTACTATTTAGGCTTGTAAGGGCCTCAGGGTCAATAGCTTAGTAACTTCCTATGATCCTACGATCCTGCTGCACTTGTGCTTGTTGATAGCTACAGTGTTTGATCAGTTTTAAAAGCATTTATTTAATTTTGTGGTGAAAATTGTCATTTGTTTGTTGGCTTCTCTAGTTCTGTTTGCCTCCAAATCATCTTGCAGAAGGGTGACTTAGCCAGAGACTTTGTTGACTGGTAGTTATTTATTGTTTAATCAGCACATGAGAGCTACTTTTGCTGTGCTTTAACATTAAGAAATTGCAGGAACATCCATCTTGTGTCGGAAGGTGTTTAACTGGTCTCTCTTAGTTGGAAAGCACTCCAGGGAGTTCACAGCAATGTTATTTATTGGCTAGAGAGCATAGGAGTCCATTTTTAAGGTACTATCTTCTCTGCTATAAAGTAGGAGGGTTTGCATGGAGTTGCCAACTGCTCTGAAGCATTTAACAGTGCCCTGTACAATAGCAAATTCCCAGACATTAAAATTTCCCTGTGAAGTTAGGATTAGGTCAGCAACCTGTAAAGAGCATGGCACTGCATGGAATTAAGCTTAAAGCAGCTAGCTTGCACATTGAATAGCACTAAAATAACCTAATACTATATAAACATCTTGTCCTTAACCCCAGAAACTAGTTGGCATATATGATAGCACTACAGTATCTTAGCACTATATAACATCTTGCCCTTAAACCCAGAAACTATTCTAGCAGACCCCTGTTGAAACCCAAACCTTAATGCAAAACAGCCCATCCTATCATTGGACCATACAACATGGATATGATTTCCTAATGTATCTGTGTCCAGCTTGGTAGAATTTGGGCATCCTAAGGCATTGTAGCAATTGCATCATGTTCTCAGACAACCAGTTAATTATTAAAGAGAATAATACAATATGCAAGAGATGTAAATACACAACTTTCTTGGAGCCAAATATCCTGCATACAAATTTGTCAAGAATACCCACACTACATCCCTCACACATACCGCTCACCATGCAAACACACACATAAACACATATTGTCTTATGCTGAGGCACTTAAAAGAAACCTTCCCAAATCTCAAAGACCTACAAAGCCACCAAACAGCAGCACTGCTCTTCAGCAATCACTGAAACACAAACCAAAAGAAACACCAAACATCTCACATAAACCTACACTCAATGGTCCCCCAAAAACAAAACTCTTAAGGCAAACAAACACTTTACCTAATACCCTTGTCATTGGGACTCCATTGTGTTACACTCAGATGCACTACTCATCAGGTTAGACAAGAAGATAATGGTTAGTTTCCAATCTGGAGCCAGAATTTGCACCATCACTCACACACACAGGTCACTGCACCCCAGGTACCAATATGGTTATTTCATAGTCTATGTAAGTGTAAATGATCTAAGACATACCTCACTGGTCTATAGGAAAAGAGACATCATGGACCTCTTGGAATATGTGTTACAGACAGGTATGGGCCTTGCATTGCTCATCACTCTACCTTTACCAAGGATGATGACACACTATGAACATAAAATTATTGAGTTTATTAATTGGCTTAGTTTCTGGTGTCACTCCAGGGGGATCCAATATTTGTCAGCACAGAAGGACCTAGTCAATAGACCACATTGCTTTTCCAAGAATAGGCTGCATCTGTCCTGCCACCAGGATTTTGGATATTGGCTAAAACGTTATCCACCCCCTTACAGCCTTTTTTAAGGTATCACCAAAAAGACAAAACTACTAGCATAAAAACTTCTCCAAACAACCTTAAAGTGTTGCTGCTCAATGCTAGAAGCCTAAACAAAAAAAAAACTCCACACCCTTCAACCCCTCCTCACCCTGAAGAATGTATACATTTCTACAGTGACTGAGACTTGGTTTAAAGCTGTAGAAAATGCTCTGACAGTGCAAGATTACAGTGCCTTCCACACATACCTCCAACAGCACAGATTGGGGCTAAACATGGAGGTGTCCTGATCTACTTTTGCAACAAACATAGCTCAGGGCTGGTTAAATAGGATGCTACCATGGAGCTTATCCATGTGCAATATATATATATATATATATATATATATATATATATATATATATATATATATATATATATATATAAGCTAAATCTAATCAAACAATGTACTCATTGGTGAATATAACTATCCCTCTATAGACTATGAAACTTAAACTGCCTCAAACTCACAGTCAAAGTGCTTCATGGACTTAATTAACACAAACTCCCTGGAACAGGTAGTGCATGCTCCAACCAGAGGATCAAACATACAGGAACTGGTACACACCAACATGGGAGAGCATTGCTTCTCACCCACCAGTATAATGTACTCACTAATGAAGTTTGGATCAGAACACTTTCACCTTTTAAGTAAAAATCAACCTTTTTAAAATCCAGTTAAACCAGTAACATTAAGGCAAACTACAGCCTATTAAGTGAAAGGTTGTCAAAATTCAAAGCTTCCCCTAACCCTGAGACTACAGCTACATATGCAGAATTATTTACAGATTTCCTATACAAAAATGTCAATGGCTGCTTAGAAGCAGCTCTGCATACCATAAGTAAACCACAAATAAACACTGAAAACAAACCCATCTGGTGGAATCCTCACCTAAAATGGGTATATAATACAAGAAAAAAACATATGCCACAAAGCAGGAAGAGCAATTACCTTAAAGACAATTACTCTCTTATACAACTTAACAAGAAACTAAGAGGTCTAATTAAGTCCAACAAGGTAGACTATGAGGTCAAGATAGCCTTACAGGATAAGGATAACCACAAGGCCTTCACCTATGTCTGAAACCTTAAAGATAACCCAGCAATGTGCTCAGCTGGTGGTAAACAGTACCACCTTCACAGATCAGGGTGACATAGAACATTTACTGACTTATAAATTCAGCTCAAATTTTACCCCATCCCCTCAGCTCCTCCAGGTGAAATCCTCTTCACCATACTTTCACAAATTACTAGGTGCTGGTAGCATTCTCTAAAGCCAAGAACATCATCTCTGTGGGTCTTGGTAACATCCCCAATGCTTCCTGATCAGTCTTAAACATGACTTATCAGGACAACTTGAGACACTCCACAACTCAGCCTCGTAACAGGCTATGTTGCAAGTTAATGGAGAACTGCAAAAGTCATTCTCCTGCTCAAAGCTGGACTATCAATTAACCCAGGGAACTACACTCCCATCAGTCTAATAAGTCTAATTTGCAAAGCCAAAGAATGGATTATAATTGACATGATAAACAACAACATTGCCAACCTGTAGACACTAGACCCATCACAATTTGACTTTGTTAAGGGAAGGCCATACTTACTTAACTCAACAGAGTTCTTTGAGAGGGTCACCAAGACAATGGACATGAGTAAAACAGTACATACTGTATATCTTGACCTGGTCAAGGCATTTGATATACTACCCAACTCAGACATTGTTAACAAGCTCTCTTAGATAGGCATAAATCTATACATAACTCACTGGAGTGTCAGCTGTCTCACAGACAGGATGCAAGAAGTCAGGACTGTAAAACCACCTCCACCAAGAGACAGTCACCAGAGAGTACCCCAAGGCTCTGTGCTGTGCCTGCTACTGTTTGGCATTTACTTCTTAAGAGTCAAGGCTAACATTCAAGGCCTCTGGCTTAATAAGTTTTCAGATGACTGTAAACTGGGAGCTATTATAGATTCCCGCCAAGACACCAACATCTTGCAAGAGGGTTTAACACAGATGAATGACTGGTGCCAAGGCCATGGCCTAAAACTGAATTCCAAAAAATGCATTATAATGTCCTTTGGGAAACTCTCAACCCAAGTTAATTACTCCATAGATAAAATACGCTTAAGAGACAAGCCAGTAATAAAGGATCTGGGAAAACATGAAGACAGCAATCTGGCTTGTGACCAAAACATAGCTATGGTACTAAAAAAATGATTCAATGCCACACAACTTATAGGTAAAGGTATGGCATCCAGGTTCAAGGAAGTTATAGTATCACGCTAAGTACAATGTCCCCTTTGGCATGTACCTAACCAGACACACTTGCAATAGATTGAATGTCCACAAAGGTTTCTCACCAGGAAAATTCAGGACATGAAAACCCTATCCTGCACTGGTTGCCTAAAGGCTCTGACTTTGTATTCAGTTTCCTACAGGGTGCTGAGAGAGGATCTTTGCCTGGCTTACAGGACTTCCTCAGAACCAGCCCTGTTGGTTCTTTTGCACATATGCAGAACATACAGTAACAGAAACAGTACATCCAGGGATCTGAACTTCACTTGTGACATAAACAAAACATGCTGAAGAGACAGACAGTATCCCAAACGATCACTGGCTAGGTAATATGCTCCCTATCCATGTAAAACAGAGTTTGTACCTGACCCTATTCAAACCGAACCTTAAAAATCAGATGGGAAATCATAAATGTTCCCCTGGTCTGGTCCCCATGTCCCTTTTAGACAGAGACCATCAATAAGAAAATTATTATCCTAATACCCCCTTAAGTGCCTTCCTACTAGCATGACCTTCCCCCATATAGACACCCATGGTACTTGGGATCCAAATGGGTTTGGGGTGCGCTGCTTGGCTTGTAAGTACCCCAGTGGTCCTTAACCTAGTAATAACTTATGAACTTAGGAACCTAAAAGAACAGTTTCTGAATCATTAAAACATGCCTGTTATCTTCTGATCTTAAGTAAAATAAAAGACATTTAAGAAGTCCTCACATTTTTTAAGAAGAGTTTATAAAATAAACAGGAACGCAGACCAAAGTGGTTGATTTATTGGTTTTTAATTTATCTACATTTTCCTTAACTATAAGCCTTAATGTAATTAAATTAAAAAAGTAACTGATCCTTGGGGTGCTAACTTGTGCTGCAAAGAAGTGGATAGTCTATTTCAATAAACACATTGGCAGAAAAAATAAAGTTTCATGTGTATGGTTTAACAGTTTACCATTTGGCTGAACTACAGAAATAAAACTGCTGGACATTTCAGTTGTAAATGTCTTAGGCAAATAAGAGGGGGTTGAGCTCATTCTTGAGAAATACAAATAATCTAACCATTGCATTCACAGTTTAAGATATACAACTGATCCTATTTTGCAGAGATTGAATGTCTTATGTCTATCACTGGAAAAACTCTGTCAATCAAATCACTGCAATATCCTTAGTTTGTTACTTAAATATTGCCTCTCAAGTATTCTAGATTGTTTTAAGATGTTGGTGCTACTTATAAGATAGGTATAACATTGAGCTATAAAGAAAGCTCACTTTGTATCTAGCTTGATAAGATCACCATCATCTGTTACTATATCCCATTATGACTGAGTTCATTAAAGCAAAAAGATAAAAAAAGAAAAAAGAACAAAGTTTTTCCTCTCTTAAAATCACTTCTAGATAATTTTAAGACATTGATACTGCTGATAAAATAGGTATGAAGGTGAGATATAAAGAAAGTCAGTTTTTGTATCTAGCTTGATAATATGATCATCTGTTGTCATATCCCATTATGACTGTACATTAAAGCAAAAACTATACGTTTTTTTTTTTATTTCATAAACCATTCCCAGATCCTTTTTAAGAAATGGGCATTGTTTATGAGACCGGTATGACGTTGAGCTGTAAAGAAAGCCCATCGTATAACTGGCCTGATAACAGAATCATGCTGTTATATCTCAGTATAACTAACCTGAAAATCTAGGCACAAATTAATTACATCTCTACAAAAAAGAGGTCACAAATATTACTCAAGGGCACTGGATGCCTTATTAAGTGATCTGTTTTACTCATTTTTCCATTTCTCCTTCAAAATGTGTTTCCTGAAGATGGATTAAGTAGGAATACTTTTAATGAACAAATGGAAAAGAAGGTTTTGTTTGGCAGAATAATCAATACTTTTAACATTCCTTGAAAAGCACTTCTTAAACAGATAAAAAAGACAAATGCCTTGCTAAATACAAGAAATGGACTAGCATGCACAGAATGAAACATAAGGAATGCTCTGTAAAGCAATCTTAAGGGAAAGAGAAGAACAAAAGAGTCTCAACAGACTCCCTACTTGAAGGTATTTAACATGGAAAATCTGGCTAATATGCACATATGAGAGATGAAATACAAAATAACCAGGAAGTAATACAATTTCTACATTTACACACACTGAACCAGTCTCAACTTCCTTTACCAAGCCTAACTCTAACAAATAGTAACTCCAGAGAGACTCTTGCAGAATAGGTACACTTACAAAAATGATATATAAGTATCTGTATAAGAAATAGAAGACATCATTCACAACCACTATTACCTATTTATCTATCTATCCATTATATACATATCTATTATATTTGCATTTGTTTTCTAGGAATGTTCAGCTGTGTGGCCTTTTTTCAGTGGATTCCTGGGGAGACAACTCCAAAGCAAAAAATGAGTAACACGATAGCTACAAGTTATAAATACATTTTACAGACAGATAACACAGAAAATATAATTACTTTAATGCACATAGTATAGTCTTACACATAGTAAAATAGGAAGTGTTATACTTTATGTGGTATATGAAGTAAATTTTCTCAGTCAGATATTGGTAGACATGAATACCAAGTTTAGCAAATGAAAAAGACTCATCATAGCTTAAGATGGAGGACAGTTCCAACAGTGTACAGAAGGTTGGCCATTTGGCTAGGGTTATATGTCAGCTGCTTAGTAAGGGAATGTAGCACTCAGGTGATGCCACAGTCATGTACCCAATTGTTACTGTGGTGAGAGGCCAGAAGATATTTAAATTTATGTGTGCCTTTGATAGATCTTCTCTTTGAAGGAAGCTTATTCCAAATTTTACAAGTGGAGGAGGAAACAGTAATTCACCAAATTTGTTAAATGGCATTGGAATGTGGGCCAGTGCATGTGAGGATTGTGTCAGGCTCTTTGGAGAGGCCCAATATGAATGGGCAGGTGGGGTAGTAGATGTGTTTAAATCCAAGCTTACGTCTGTGTCAGTAAGGTAGTAGTTATATTCAATTTTATGCAGTGTGAAAGGAGGGGGGGGGAGTACTCTGAAGTGTTGAGACTACATTATTAAAGCGGTGAGAAGAGTATATGAAGCAGAGTTGAACCTATGAACTAGCTGTGGAGACTCCAGCTTTGGCTGTTTAGAAATATTTAGTCCTGTATAGTTTATCCAGTGTGATTATATTGCAAACATGGGAAATTAAATTGCTTATCAAGGGTAATACCAAGAAACTTTGCATTTTAAAGTCTAATATATGGGTGACATTGAGTTAGATAATACAGAGTGGTCATGCAAACGAAGAAAGCATAAGGTCTGGATAAGTGTGGAACTGAGCAGTTGCAGGGTAGTTTAGGAAAACATGATTTTATTTCTTTTTTAATGCATTAGCAAGTAAACCCGAAATTTAGCTGTGTCTCAGTTACATTAAAGAATAACTGAAGAATAGGACAGAGCATCTGTGAAGTAGAACCAGAGATGACAAAAGTTAAATAATTTGAATATTACAAGAGGTTACCTGTAATGAGTGATGTATGAATAATCTGAATATTACATGAGGTTACCTGTACTGAGTGATGTATGAATAATCTGAGTATTACATGAGGTTACCTGTACTGAGTGCTGTATGAATAATCTGAGTATTACATGAGGTTACCTGTACTGAGTGCTGTATAGTTATTGAGGATGGTAAAAAGATGTAGGCAAAGCACTACACCTCGAGGAACATTAACAGGACATTGTATTGATGTAGCAGAGCTGTACTTCACTCATGATTTGTTCTGTAGGTAGCTCCCAAATTATCTAATAATATTTACTGTGATGTCTATGGTCTTAAGATCCTAAATAAGTCTGCTGTGTGAGAAAGTGCCAACAGTTGCTGCTAAATTCAATAATATTGCATCTACAAATTTGCCAGCATGAAGTTCGCCAGAAATATTTTCAGTCAAACCAAGGAGGGTTGTGGTGGTTATATGAATGGATTTAAAGTCATGCTGAGTATGGGATTGCACTTTTGTGGATAAAGGCAATCCATAATTATTTTTTGTAGATGCACTTTTCCATGATGTTTGAAACTGGAGGAAGTAAGGTGATTAGACAGCAATTCCTCAAAGAAGTACAAGGACCATCTTTATGTAGGGATATTACAAGGGAATGTTTCCAGCAGTGGGACACAATAATTACTATGATGACTGTGTTATTGGGAACAGTTAGTGGGCAAGCAACAAATGAAGCAATAGTTTGATTTTAATTAGAAGTATATTGATAGAGAAGATGGAAACTTTTAGGGCGGAAAAAGGAAAATTCATGTTAGGTGCAGACTATCTGTTGTGTACTGGAATGAGCTTTTCTATAAAAGCAAGAACATTGCGAGAGAAACGTTTGGCTAAAGAAGCTTTAATGAGCTGTAAGAAGGAAGATGGGGTGAGTGGTCAGTCAGGATGAAGGAAACATTCCACCAAGTTCCATACATTTTGGTATTGCATACATGCTGCTTTTGATATTCAATAAAACCATTTTTTTAAATTTTATTTTAACATTTGTTAACTGGGAAAGTCCAACTTGGAACAAAGCCAAATTTCAGCAGATGCCCAGGGAGAAACACTCTAGATGTATGTCTTTCTAACAAGAGTTTTTTGTTAGAGCAGATGGCTTTATGTTATGATCACAGTGAGTTGGAAGGGAAAATATGGAACAGTATTTTGACTTTCATAAGAAGTTTATGGATAGATGGCATACACAATTACTTAGGATTGAAAAGGATTCCTGTTAGGAGCAGATTGTGTGTTGTGTATCAGAGTAGAGCTGGAGAAGAATTTTTGTACAAAATCAAGAACATGCTGAGAGAAATATTTAGCTAGTGATGCTTCACTCTGCTGTGCATAGGATGATGGGACATATTATCTACCAGGATGATGGGACAGATGTCTTTGACATTGCACACATGCTACTTCTGCTATGTAGTGAAATACATTTTATTTTTTGGTAGTAAGGTTCATTTTGTATATTATTTTATGTTGATCAAACTTAATATCACAGAGGTTACATAATTTGTAGTATGAGCACCACATATAGTCATTGTTGGGCATGTGTTTTCTTAATTTCTGAGTAATGCAGTCCTGAACTGATGTACAAATATTTTTGAATGGGTTAAAATTTATTGCTGATGGGCAGGAAAGGCTAATTAAAGTAGGATGCAGCTTCATCTATTGGGAAGCACTAATGCAATGGAAATTAACTCTCACTAACAGGGACATGATGTTGCATTTGGGGATATTGCAAGGTATGAGCAACTTTGTGTCCTAGAGGTTAGCAGGGTTCAATAAGCAAAGGCCAAAAGATGAACACTAATACAGTCTGACAAAACACCTCTATGGGATTCACAAATGCTAAAACTCCATGCAGGAACAGTGTAGCAGCTCCTGCATGGAGTTTGGCCGCCAAGTGATTCAGCAAACAGCTGATCCAATGTGCACGAGCCTGTCTACACTGTTACTGCACAGAAAACAGTGTGGCATGCTAATTACCTCATTTTCTGGTAAAAAACATGCAAATGAGGTGAATTAGCGATTTAGGAAGCTGCCAGATCTCTGTGCAGTAACAGTGTCAGTGCAGAAATTTGTTAAGTTACAAACTGAACACATTTCTGCAAAAAAGAAAACAGAGGTATGACAGCACAAAAAAGCAGGTATTCACATCTCTAGGCATGCCAATGGCCAAATATATGGCCATTAGCATGAATAAATGTTTAATTTTAATATAAAATAACTTTTTTTGTGGCTGATCTCAGCTGTTTAAGCATAGCTTAGCGGCGCGCAAACACGATAGTGCCAAAAATTTAAAAAAATGTGAAAATCCAAGTTTAAAGAAAAATCTGCATTTTGCCATTATAGTCTATGGGATGCAAAATCAAAACAATACCAGGGGACAGTAGTTGTCAAGGGGAAAGGTTCCGTGTCAGTGTAGTACCTATGGGCTAAGGCAGTGGGCTATGCAAATGAGGGGAAGTTTACTGAATCACAAAATATTCTAAGTGCTAAACCTGCACCTAACCTTGTAGGTGCTAGAACAGGATTGTGTAGGCAGGAGGAGCAACTAACATGAAAAGGAGGCCTGTTACGCTTGCTCTAAGCACAATGGAGCTCAGTTGGCTGGGTTTGTGCTTAGCTAAACCCAGCTAAGCAAGGGGTGGGGGAGGTATCTGAGGCTGTAATATCTTACACCATGAAATGAAGAATGTGTTTAGGTCCAGGAAGGGACATTTCTGCTAAAACATGTTTAACTTAGCTCAATGTGTTTGCGCGGAGTGCACTGGGACTTAAAAAAAACACAAGAAATGGCAGCACTGTGTATATGTAAGCAAGAGGGTGTGTCCGAGGCTGTATAGCCTTGTTTACCTTGCCTAAATGGATGTGTGTGGCATGCATCAGGATTTAAGCCAGACAAAAATACAGGAAATGGCAAGTGGAACATGAAAAAAAGGGAAATAGTAGAATAGAGGCACTCAAATGCAAGTAATAGAGCTGGCAGGTGGAGTGTATCATACTCAGCCAGTCACACAGGTAGCATCTGCAGCACACCACTATAAACTATGCAAACATCTTTCAGTCTGTTTTTTCTCACAAACTCTACATTACCAGTGTATACAGATGGGGAAATTTTACCTGACAAAACTAACAAAATGTTAGGGGCTGCTGTACCTCTCACACATCAATATGTATAACAGGCAGAGGTTGGTGAAGAGGAAAATGTTGACAACCACCCCAAACTTATGAGGATGAGGAGAAGAGTGTTCAGGCCCAGGGTAACCTACCAAGGGGTAGATGATCTAGAGATAATAGAGCGCTACAGGTTGGACAGGGACACACTGCAGAAAATTGTGGATCTGTGCCGGCCTCGCCTCACATCCAGAACAACCCATCGTAGTGGATACCAAGGTAAGTATAGCTCTAAGAATACTAGCTACAGGTACTTTCCAAAGACCAACTGGGGATATCATGGGGCTGTCACAGGCATTTGTGTCCAGGATACTCTACCAGTTCCTGGATGCCATGCGACCACATGCCGAGGAGCACATTAAATTCTCCATCACCTGTGGGGAGAGGACCCACAATATGTGTCTCTTCCACTGTGTAGCAGACTACCTGGAGGTAGTGGGTGCCATAGACTGCATGCACATCCACATCAAAGCACTACCTGGTGACCAGGGTAGGGTCTACATAAACTACAAGGGGTTCCACTCCATCAACTGCCAGGTCATGTGCGATGCCCAGGGCATTATCATGAATGTGTGTGCTGGCTGCCCCGGAAGCTACCACTACTCCCACATCTGGCATTTCTCACAGCTGTATCAGTGGTTTGCCAGGGGGGACATCCCATATGACCATTTAGTGGGGGATTCTGACTATGCACTGGAGCCATGGATGATGACACCCATCAGAAATGCACCCACACCCACACAAGACCGTGATAATGAAGCACACACACAAACCTAAGATCATTATAGAGTGTGCGTTTGGGATGCTCAAGTCATGGTTCCGCTGCCTTGACATATACGGTAGAGTCTTCCCAGTACTCTCCAGCCACATGTGCACACATGGTCATAGTATGTGCCATGCTATATAATATGATTGTGTGGAAACAGCTGTAGCAGGAACAAAATGGGCAATGGCCACACTGCCCTCCCACCATTGCCAAGGCCTCCATAGGCACAGAGTGACCTGGAGGAAGAACATCTTGAGCCTGCCCCTGTAGGCCGATGGAGGTGTGCCCAGTATGCCCTGGCCTTGACAAAGAGGCAACACATAGCACATGCACTGACACTGTAGGGCCCCAGGGACTGATCTCTTGCTCTCTCTGTCTGACTCACATACACAGTAAAATGGATGCCAGACGTCACACCACCTATACCTGACCATGTATAGGCAGTGTATTGTGTGCATCTGACATAGTCAGCCCTCAAGCACCACCCTCACAACAGCTGCAGGCACAAGGTAAGCCAATCTCTTTAACAAATTAAAATAATGAGGTGGGATATTCTGATAGCATATCTATGGTATTGATCAAGCATGTAAGGGAATGGGGTGGCTAACTGGGATGGCAGACCACAACTGACAGCTGTGTGGGCTAGCAGGATGTGTATCCCCAGTTCTGCCCTACCCACACCATGCAGTATCACCATAGTCAACAAATACCACTGCATAGGTCAGATGCATGGATGTCAATGTGGGGGTCCCATACCCACCACCAACCTCACACAGCAAATCAGCTGTAGACAACCATACAGAAATGACTAACAAAAGCCCCCCACAGCGACATCCATGAAATCCCCAACCACAGACTTTTACACAGTGATATCACAACAGGTCTGGCAGTGGATGTATGGCTTTGAAAGGTAAGAAGTCTGAAACTACAAATGTCTATGTCAGAACAGTCTGACCTGTGGTTGATACTGTTATGGCTGCAGTCTGAAAGATAGGGCACACCACTATGCTACATGGGACCAAAATGTTAAGCAAATATCAGCACTGTCTGTGCAGATGTGCATCGTGTACAAATGTGTCACCCTCCCACAGTCCCATAGAAATGCAGTAACATGTTCCTAGACTTAAGCAGCATCTAGCTTTCACCCAGACTGATGGTGCAATAGAAACAGAAAGCAATTGTCAGTAACATCCACAGTCAACTTACTGGTGCCATCCCAGGGGTGTCTCCTGCCGGCAGCCTGGGAACATATGATCATCAGAATGCACTGCCCTGCTACAGATGGCCTGCATCTGTCATACCTGGCCTACAGGCCTCTGGCAAATGCCAATGCCTCACCCACAGTGGCCTTTAGGATGTGTCATGGGGTCCATAATACCAACATAACACAGTCCACAAAATGCAAAGAAAGGCCATGCTGACAACTGCTAGGAGCAAACCTGCCAGCCTCAGGGAGCCAGAAATTGGGACAAAGCCATGAATAATGGGGCGATGAAGGTCCAAAGAAAAGGACACCTGTGAAATACTGCTCTAATAATGTTATAAAGTTGATGGAATGATTTGTAGTAGCATGGAATGTCTGATGGGTACGAAGTCTGAAACTGCAATTTCAACTGTCAGTAATATCTGACATCAACCCTGATTGACTTGCAAAATGCTTTTGCTGGAAAACCACACTTGTTTGGGTAACCAACAAGATATATGAGTCATGGATGTGGACATTCTCTGATACTCTATGCAGTCGACAGGCAGGGCTAAGAGTTTAAACATGAGAATGCACTCACTGCAGGCAGTCCTAATCCTGGAAGATGGTGACATGTCTGCACCCACAGAACCCTGGGCCATAGCCATGGGGAGTAACACACCCTTCCCTGGTCACTCATCCTATCCAACATCCTGACCCCAACATGTGGCCATCCAAGCAAATGAGGTGGGCCATACATATATGTGTGAGATATGGTATACCTTCAAATGTGTGAAGGCACATTTCCAAATGTGCTTAACTATGAACTGTTTAGCTGAATTCCGACACACCGCCATCCCTAAACATCGTACATATATCAAAATCTGACATCCCTGATCACTGCACCACCAAAACTAGTGCTACCATGGGTCAAAAAGGGGAGAGATTTTGTAATTCAGCACTTCAATTTTTGTGATTTTTGAATTTTGCTGTTCGCAGTTCACAGCAGCAGAATCGAAGATGTGTCCATCGAACTTATGAAGGTATACGTGACAAACACACACTTCCAGGCTGGTGAAACAGTCTAACACACACAAGACTCTCCAAGTACAGTCAACCATTAAGGAGAGTCCAATGTAAAATACTGGTAGCTATAGGCAAACATATCTGCCCAGGACACCCCCCCCCCCACATATCCTATCTCCTACAACTCTATCTGTTGTCTGTCTATCACTCTAATCCTGTCTGACTTACATTACCCAACTGTGAACTGGAAATCAGACTAGGCCAGAACATAAATACACAGAAATTCAACAATTGTAATATATCACCAAGGTGTTGGCCCATTTCCACAGCACCATCAGTCAATTGCTTGAAGGCACACCCCTCAACAGGCTGGATAGTGCAAGAATGTGTAAGCATTTGGCCCATAAACCTTGTGTGTGCATCATCCATCTTGTATTCCTCTGGTAAATCTCTGTGATGATCTGAGGAGGTATGTCACCAGGTACTGAAACAGTATATGACAGTGTCAGATGGCATATATGACAGATGTCTGCTAAAACCAGCCCTGTAACCATTGCAACCCATACATTACTGAGATAAATTGTCAGAATCATTGTATGGCCCATTATCACCACATTTTGATAGGCTAACTCCAGATATCCTGCCCCAAACAGGTTGAGAGGTATGGTCGTAGCACAAAACAAACCAGATTGGAGTACAACAATCCCTGGAATGGAGTCCCAATTGTACTATAGAAGAACACACTGGGCATGCTCATACACTTGGAGAAATGTCAGTAGGACCTAGGAATGAACAGGCCTTCCCCACCCAGTGCAGTTTCCATTGCCCCACCTTAGCTCTCCTGAAGATGTCTGTCACCACAGAAGTCACTTTTGGTAGGCCCAGCCCCATAAGCTGTGTGGCATGTGCGATAACTGCATAGCACTATAGTACAAATAACTAGTTAGGTAAGAGTTCTAATCTCAGTCTTAGCAAATGTAAAAGTGTGTCTGTGTGTGTTCACAGCTAAAAGCTTTTGGGTCCATTCAAACCCAGTACACTTCCCCTTTCCCTAATTTAGCAGTCCTGCAGATATCAATCATCTTAGAAGTGCCTTCTGTCAGGCCTCACCCCCCCCCAAGCTTTGTGGCATGTGTGATAACTGCATAACAAGATAGTACAAATAACTAGTTAGGTAGGAGTTCTAATCTCAGTTCTAGCAAATGTAAAAGTGTGTGTGTCTGTGTGTTTGCAACTAAAAGCTTTTGGGTCCATTCAAACCCAGTAGACCTCCCATTTCCCTAGTTTAGCAGTCCTGCAGATATCAGTCATCTTAGAACTGCCTTCTGTCAGGCCTCAGTTACATAAGCTCTGTGGTGCATGCAATAACTCCATAGCATGATAGTACAAATAACTAGTTAGGTAGGAGTTCTAATGTCAGTCCTAGCAAATGTAGAAGTGTGTGTGTGTGTGTGTGTGTGTGTGTGTGTGTGTGTGTGTGTGTGTGTGTGTGTGTGTGTGTGTGTGTGTGTGTGTGTGTGTGTGTGTGTTTGTGTGTTCACCACTAAAAGCTTTCAGGTCCATTCAAACCCAGTACACCTCCCCTTTCCCTACTTTAGCAGTCCTGCTGATGGTCATTCCCCATATCAGTATCTTTGGCCAACTCTCATCTTGTAAGCTGTGTAGCATGTGGGTAACTGTGTAACACTGGTACAACTCACTATTAGGTAGGGGTTCTATTCTCACATCTGGCAAGTGTGTGTCTGTTTGTGGGACAACAAATTCTGATAGGTTAACAACCCACTGCACTACGTTATCAGTCTTGATGATGTCATTCCCTTTATAGGTTCACAAGTGTGTAGTAGGTAATGGCCTAGGAGCCTTAACAAGTCTAGCACATAGGAGGGCCCTGCCATTGTGACACCCAATGTTACATCCCAGTGTCTGTATTAAGTATAGTCATTGCAGTAATCCTTGGGTTAAACTGTCTATTACCCATCCACTCCTTAAAATTTCTCTGGAACAGGGTCAGCAAGGTGCTCTGCATGACATGCATGGGAAGTATATTCCAGGGCATGTGCAGTCTGTTGGTGAGGGAACCATCCCAACAACATGTTGTGGTGATTGTGGTACTGTGGTAGAGGTCTCTGCAGTGTGTGGTGTGGATGGATTTATATGTACCATTTCTAAACCAGCTGGGTCAGACATGGCTTTATAAGTCAAGCACAGATAGCTGCTAATTAGGTGTTATGACACAGAGAATTGCTTGGGTCTGCTGAGTCTGTCTGTGTAGGATGTGTGTTTAATGCCTAGGAACCCCTTAGTGAGGTGCTTCTGTGGCTTCTCCAGCTGTAGCAGGTGTCTAGTGAGGCATATGGCAAATGGGCCATAATACATGGGAAGTGGTCTAATGAGGGAATAGTAAGCGGAGATCATTACATCTGCCTTTCTGGATGCAAAACCCTTGGTACTGCAATGTGCCATATAGAAGGACTTCCTGACCACAGTGGCAACATGGTGTTTGAAGGAGAAGTTACTGTCAACCTGTGTCCCCAGATCCCTTACAATGCCTACAGTGTTTATTGGGCTCCGATTGATGTGGAACTTACTGGGAACTGAGTGTTTTATCAAAGGGGATGATGATGCATTTTGGGGTGTTAAGCTTCTGGCCATGGTTTCCATACCACTCTTTGGTCTCAGTGAGGTCTTTCTGTAGGATGTCTGCATCACGTGCGGAGTTAATGATAGCTCACAGCTTGCAGTCATCTGTGAACTTGGTCAGACAGAGTTTCTCTGTGTTGGGCTGGAATCCTGAGAAGCAGATGATGGGCAGGACACTATCCAGTACTGATCCCTGGGGGACCCCACTCGTGACTGTTTGCCAGTCTGACTTGGAGTTTGCCACTGTCACAGTGTGTGTTCTGTGAACCAATTGGCAAACCACCCACTGATATAGGGGTTGATGCCTTGTTTGTTGGGTTTATCAATAATCCCTGACTGAAGAATGGTATCAGAAGCCTTGGCCAGATTGAGGTAGGCTGTATGCAGTACCTTACTGTCATACACAGTCCTGATGACTCACTCAAACACATCAACCAGGTTGAGCAGGCATGATATGCCATTCACAAAGCCAAACTGTGTGGGGTGCAGAGTTAGGAGATAACCCAAATCTTGGTCAATCAGGCCCCTGATGATGCACCCATACCTGTATATAGTAGACTTGTCAGACTAAGAGCCCAATAATCCCCAGAGTCTGTAGATGCTACCCCTTTATGGAGAGGGATGACTGGAGCAATGTGCCATTTTGGAAGGACAAAGCTTGAGGAGAGGCTGTGACTGACAAGGGCACACAGATATGGTGCCAGGTCTCCATGTATGTCATGTAGAACACAACCATGGATATACTGGGGTCCCATGGAAGCTGCATCCTTGCCTGTGGACAATGCAGGTCTAACCTGGCCTGCAGTAGTGCTGGGTGCCTGTTATTCATCTGTCATTGTGATTGTCTCCTTGAAGGGGGGAGAGGGGTAAAGCTGGCATTGACTGTGATGGCAAGACTGTGGCCAATATCTGTTGTGTTAGGATAGGAATCAGCATTGTGCAGTAACTCATAGCACTTGTGGTTATTGCTGTGGAGGTTGTTGATATAACTATCAAAGGCTTTTGTGATTGTTGTCAGTGTCTGCCGCAAATCTGCCTACATAGCTGCCTGTAGGTGATTCCATGAAGGATCCCAAGTTGTGTTTGAGGCTAATAAGGGGGTTCACTAGTCTTGGGACACCACCATTTTATGCAGCAGTGTCCTCCTTCTGTTGTACACTTTAGTAATGCCAGAGAACCATCCCAATAGCTTCCAGTGTTTGAAGGACAGTCTCTGTGTTCTGTTGGCTATGGCTAGTACCATGCATCCATGTACATGTTTGTGAAGTGCATATGTGTATGATGCAACAGTCATTTAGCTATTTCCCATTGGCATGGATGCTGTAAAGTCATCCACACCTGTTTTTATGACTGCAATGTCAGCATTGGAGAGGTTTTGCAAGGTAGTTACCTTTGTGGGGGGTGTGGGTGAGATGTTGAGCTCCATGTTGATTACATCATGTTTGGATCTGACCAGTTAGGGATTGACAACTGTGGTCGAGCAACAGACCTATATGTAAGTAATCAATACAGGTCAAGGTTGTTGCATCCTCTACTGGGTGTGAGTATGAGCCTGTCCAGGCCATTGGAACTGATGAATTCCATGAAGCATTGGGCCAGTGTATTGGTGCTTGATTTCTTTCCCCGGTGATGGAAGGGTAGTCAAAATCTCCTACTATTTCAGTCTTAAGTTGGACCTTCATAGATGCCAGGGTGTTGAGGAATGTGCAATGACCATCTAGGGACATAGTCGGGGACTGATAGCAGGCTATTGTGTGGATTACACGATTCCATTAAGTCAGTTTTACAGGAAGTACCTCCAATGCATTATGCTGAGATACTAGTCTGGAGCTGTGCATATCGATTATGGATATGGAGACACCACCTATGGAGGTGTGGTCCATGTTTTGGCACTGACAGCTGTGGAATGTGTCATAGCCTGTTAGTGCAGGGCTGCTGTCTGCTGCTGAGAACCACCTCACCGTTACAGCACAGCTGTTAATGTCTTCCACTCTGAGGAGTGCTTTGAGTGACTGCATCTTGACAGTAGATGTCTACTGTTGAGCAGCATGACTCTCACATTGCATACATGTCTAGCTGTTACAGTGGTAATTTGATTTGGAACACTGCCTAATACGTCACTATAGGGGTGGCAAGCCACTTACCCTGTACCTGGAGAAAACAGATTTAAGACATCTCTGGCAAGGCATTGAGATCTGTCAATCATGTTATCCTAAGCAGAGGGATACTGGATCCCGTGAGAATGACACACAATGCATAAGCCAATGTTGCAGTCAATTATCTGTTGATAGTACTGCAGCATCATTCTGTGTGACAGCAATATATTGCTCAGGGCTACTGTCACACCTGCCTGGACCACATCATCTGAGTGTTCAACCATGTCTTTTGTCATGTATCCCAGGGATGTGTGTCTCACATCATTCACACCCACATTGATGATGACAGAGTGATAGTTGTAGCTGTTGTGGAGTGGCCTGAATGGGTGTGTCATGTGTTGGATGCTGGCATGTGATAGACAGTTGGCTGTTACCTCCTGTGTGCTGCAGTACTGAGTCACCCATGATCACTATATTGTGCAAGGTGGTCAGCCTTAGGAGCTTAGGTTGCGGGACACACTGTGTAGGTGACATATGTGTCCTTTGGCATGTGCTATGTCATGGTGCCTGAGTGCGTGTCTGCCTTGCTGGTCTGTGCTGTTTGTGTAAATGTCCATTGAATGCCTCTATGAAGGTTGGTGTGTGGCTTTTCAGTGTATCTCAGGCCTGTCATAGTGGGTGTTGTGGCCAGCTATGTAGTCCACATGGTGTGCTGCAGGTGTTGCTCTCATCCTTTTGACAAGCTAGTCCAGTCTTTGCTGGAATGTGCATATTTCCACATTTGGTGATATAGGGGTAATGCTCACTGGTCTGAGTGTTTGGAGTTTAGAGGAGATGGTTGTCTGTGTACATGAGGCAGTTGAAACAGTGCTTCAGAATGGACAAATGCACCAGGTGAATGGGTGAAGGCACAGAAAGCCACACTTCAATCATGCCAGGAGGGGTGGTCATAAGTAGTAAGTACTGGGGCTAATTCTGTGATGAATGGCTACTGCTGATGGCTCCCAGTTGTGATACACTTATTGATACAATAATTTGTTGAAGTGCAAAGCTATAATGCTATTTGACGTGCAAGACAGAAAGAACTAGCAAGATATACTGTTGAAACTGAAGGCAGACTTCCTGCCACCTGTAATACTTTACCTCAGCTGTGCAATTATCAGCACCTTTGGCCAGTCATAAGTCCAGTAAATTCTGTAGCTCATGCAGTAACTGTGTAGCACTATAGTAGACATAACTAGATATGCAAGAGTTCTCATCCCAATACTGGCAACTGTGTGTGTGAGAGAATCGTGTACTGTATGGGTTATACCATGTTTGACTTGTGTACCACCCTTTACACTTCCCCTCATTCCAATTTAGAAGTCCTGTTGATGTCATTCACCTTAGAAGCTCCTTTGGAGTAAGTTCAAGTGTATAAGCTCCGTGGCACATCTGAAAACTGCGTAACACTGTAGTAGACATAACTAGACAGGCAAGAGTTCTCATCTCAATACTGTCAACTGTGTGTGTGTGAGTGTGTGAGAATCATGTACTGTGTGGGTTATACCATTTTGACTTCTGTACCACCCTTTGCACTTCCCCTCACTCCAATTTAGAAGTCCTGTTTATGTCATTTACCTTAGAAGTACCTTTGGAGCAAGTGGAATTGTATAAGCTTTGTGGAGTGTCTGATAAGTGCGTAACACTATAGTAGAAATAATTAGAGAGGCAAGAGTTCTGATTCCAATGCTGGCAACTGTTTGTGCGTGTGTGAATTGGATACTTTGTGTTTTATAAAATTTTGATTTGTGTTCCACCCATTACACTTCCCCCACCCTACTTTACTACTGCTGTTGTTGTCATTCATCTTAGAAGTACCTTTGGGTAAGGTAAAATTGTGTAAGCTGCATGGTGCATCTGCTAATTTTGTAATACCATGATGCAAATGACTAGATAGGCAGTAGTTCTAATCTAAATACTGGCAAGCATTTGTGCTTGTGTGAGAATCATGTACTGCGAAGGTTATACCATTTGTGTAAGACCATACTCCTCCCTATTTACTAGTCCTGTTGATGTCATTCACCTTACCAGTACCTTTGGAAGAGGTGAAATTATGTAAGCTCTGTGGTGCGTCTGATAACTGTGTAACACTATACTAGACATAACTAGATAACAAGAGTTCTTATCCCAATACTGGCAAGTGTGTGTGTGTGTGTGTGTGTGTGTGTGTGTGTGTGTGTGTGTGTGTGTGTGTGTGTGTGTGTGTGTGTGTGTGTGTGTGTGTGTGTGTGTGTGTGTGTGTGTGTGTGTATACCATACATATCAGGTGACCACCTCCTGATGCCATTCCTTTATGTAGTGTGGTAATGGCATCTGCCTCACATGCAGCATGTGAAACCATTGTACAGGCCATACCAGTCCTCTGTACAGATGTGTCTGGAACATCCAGATGTTTGGAAACTATTAGTGCTCTGTCTGCCTTAACAATACCCATGTATGTGATATAGTTGACAAATAGGCCACAGTGAATTTAACGACACATATGGCAGCATCAGGTATCTTACCTGACTGAAACAGCATACTGACACAACATCTGTTACTCTCACACTTGTCCAGGCTTGTAGGTGCAAGACATGAGTCCAGATGCTTGGGTTTAAAAGTGAATTGTTGATGTCATGGGTCACATTAAAGGTTGGGAAAGGTGTGGACTGACATATTGTTGTCTCAATCAGTATATATCAGAAACAAATGGCATCTTAACAGGTGTGTGTATACATTTTATATCCACTGTATAGCAGTAATGTTTCACACATGTCCCTACCTTAGTCTGTTTGTCCAACACATTTTGCTGGTGTCTGTCCAGACGTCTTGTACTGACAGGTTGTGAGGTATGCTACAGGAATGTTACATTGTCTTCAGATTTGCCCACGTGGTGACCATTGTGATGCAATACAATTAATCCCACCACAAGTGAACTTGCACATAAAGCAATATGGCTATTAGGCATAGTTGTGTGCATGCTAACTTGCATGCCCTCCACATGTCTGGGGTATTGCCAAAGCACAGCTGAACAATTCCATACCTACCAGCTTCAGGCTGCTTTCCCATATGCAGACCAGAGTGACCTATGTAGTTGTGGGAGAGCGATATTATCAGCAGACTCACAAGTGCCCTTGGAAAAGAATGGATGCAGCATGTCTGCAAATTTACAGTACAACACCCAATACTACACAGTTTACTGTCCTTCACCATAGATTTGCACTTCTGTGCATTAGAAATCCCCATCCACAACTGCAATCAGACTTGGCACATGCATGTAGATACTGTACAGATACAAGTATGTCTCATACAGTAGTCTACTAATCCTTACTGGGGCCTTACCTGCACGTTCCATGTCCATTGTGTGTGTGTGTGTGTGTGTGTGTGTGTGTGTGTGTGTGTGTGTGTGTGTGTGCCACCCACCTCCAGCAAGTGTGGCTTTGTACTCTGGTGTTGTACTGTGATGGGTAGCCCAAGCTTGGCAAGGAGCTCCTCATTTGGTGTCAGTGGGGGCTGCATGGCTGGGCTCCCATCTGTGGTTGTGTGGTCCCTGGCCACGGCAGCAGCCCTTTGAAAGGCATGGCATATGAGGTTGGTGGCATGATGCCGCACCTGCTCATATGTACGTGTGTGCAGCCCACCTATTTTACCCTGTGGACAGGATCATCCCACAGGTTGGTCCTCTCCCGCAGATATTGCTGGCTTCGGGCCTACAGTACTGTGTGCTTCTGTATTATGACTTCCATTAGATTGCATTCCACTGGTGAAAAGGTCTCCCGCCTGTGATGTGACATTGCACCTGGTAGACGCTAACAGGGAAACACATCACAGGACACCATACATTTGGCAACAGGATGACCAGTACCTGCACATGTACATGGAATAGCAGTAGCCAGCACTCACAAACATACTAGTAGCCACCACTCACAACCACAGCATAATCTATCAGCACAGTAGCAGCTTGCATTACACTCCTGGTCCTGATGAGTCATATTGCCTGCAGTGAGGACAAGTTATTTGCATAATCCATCATTCCTCATTCAGGTCTGTGAAAATGGATGGCATTAGCCATCTTCCATGCAGATGGTGTGTGGATATCGCTGCGGCTTTGTGTGACTACAGTGTGCATTGCAGCTGGGAGCACATGCCTGAGTTCATGTAGGATGCAGACATCAATGATATGATGTCCCATGGATACTTACACGTGTTGCCTTTCAGTAGACAATATGCACCTGCTCACTGGTGATGAGGGGAGGGGTGTGGGTGTAGTACATATCCACCTATAGTGATATTGTGCCAGGTGGGGATGTTTGCCCTAACCCTATCTGCATCAGGTTGCCTGTAGCTATGTTGTATGTGTATGTGATCTGATTGGCCACCATTACAGGTTGGGTTGATATGTTGCCTCAGAGATTGCAGAAATATAGGAAGATGGCCTTGTGATTGTCCCTGGTGGATTTCTCTAATTTGTACTCATAGGTGGCCTTACAGTAATCCACCTGTGACCCCATATGCTTGTTCAGACAATGGCTGGCTTAATGCCAACCAGGTCAGTTCCTGCCCCAACTTTGCCCTGTACAGCCACTATAGGGACCAAGTCTGTGGTTTGTGTAATGCTGCTGTCCAGCACAGGGGATTACGCTACATTAGTGGAGGCAGGTATGACAAGTAAGGTATTGCTGAGTCCATACAGCCATGTATGTGTTCAATCACTTGTTTGTAGTGGGCATGGCCAGAGAGTCATAACACAGTTGGAAATCTCTTCAATTTAGTCATGATAATCATGCGTACTGTACTAACCATGGCAGTGTCAGGGCAATGCAACAACCAGTAGCTGTAGAAATGTAACTCTTTTGGGTGCACAGTAACTATGATTACACATGTATACAACATGTACAGCTGTTTTAACTGACATTTTGCATCCCATGTCTGTTTTCATTAGATGGACACATACATCTACTCATACTGACATGTGCATAGCTAATACCTCACATACATGTCTGTTCTATGTCAGTATGGCACACTAAATTAACACTCTTGCTGCAAAGTCATCCCTCTCAACTTGTTACAGCAGGACATCTGTAGTATGCCATGCATACATGGGTGCAATGGGACAAAATCAATGACAGTGTCTCAATACTGCTGTAACATACTTGACTCATTCTATAGCACAGTAGACTTTGCACTGACAGGCATCCTCTGGATGATGTCCAGCAGTCATATGGCAGGAAGAGAGGGGAAAGGCTAGGAGGGTGGTATTGAGGGTAAGAATTGTTACTGTTTGCAGTATGAGTGGTATAGGGAAGAGGCTAGCTGATATGATGGCCAGGGAATGGTTGATATCCTGTATGTGTGGAAGAGACCACATGGAAGGGGATCATGGCTGGGTGTATGGTAGGCAGGTCACAATTGTGCTATCAAGGTCTGGACTGGAGGTGGAAGGGGGTAGGGCTTCTGCTGAAGGAAAAGTATGCCAAGAGTGTTTTTGGAGAATGACATAAGTGTCTGATAGAGTGATGTTTCTGAAGATGGAAGCTGATGGTGTAATAATGACTATTGTTAGTGCATATGCTATGCAGGTTGGTTGTGCGATGGATGAGAAAGAGAAATGTAATGTCAGTTCGGTGACATGGTAATGCCTGTGCCCAAGGGTGACAGACTGGTCATTGCAGCAGATGTCAGTGGGTATGTTGGTGAAGGGAACAGAAGGGAGAGGGAATTGATGGGTATGTATGGTGTTAAAAGGATTGGAGATGGTGAGATGGTAGTGGAGTTTGCAAAAAGGATGGACATGGCTGTGGTGAATATGCACTATAGCATGAGGGAGGAGCATAGGGTGACATACAAGAGTGGAGTAAGATGCACAGAAGTGGAATATATCCAATGTAGGAGTGCCAGTTTGAAAGAGATTGGAGAATGTAAAGTGGTGACAGGGGAAAGTGTATGTAGGCATCAGAGAATGCTGGTATGTTAGATGATGTTGGTGATTGAGATGAGGAGGAGTGTGTGGGCAGCACCAAGGCTCAAATGATGTGAATTGGAAAAGTGTGCTTGTGAGGTGGAGTTCAGGGAAGAGTTCAGACAGGGACTGGGTGGCAGTGACAATCTAATTAAGTACAGCAGAGCTGGTAAGGGAGACAGCTAGATGGGTGCTAGGGATGACGTGGATGGAGGAAGGAGTACAAGGACACCTGTTGGTGGACTGAGGAAGTACTAGACAGTATACAGAGATAGAGGCTGGGGAAGAAACAGTAGGATGGTCAGAGAGACGAGAAAAAGTAGGCAGGAGTATGAGGGGATGATATGCATGGCAAAGAGTGAGGTGGCAAAGGCTGAGAATGGGCATATGAAGAGTTCTATGACAGGTTGGACACTAAGGAGGGATGAAAGAAATTGTACCGATTGGCTAGACAGATGCACTGAGCTAGGAAAGATGTGCAGCAGATAAGGGTAGTAAAGAATAATGAGGTATATGTACTCACAAGCGAGGAGAGTGTGTTGAGTACATGGACAGTGTACTTTGAGAGGCTGATGAATGAGGAGAATGAGACAGAGAAGGTTGGATGTTGTGGGTATGGTGAGTCAGGAAGTGCAATGGCTTAACAAGGAGGACGTAAGGATAGCTATGGAGAGGATGAATATTGGCAAGCCTGTTGGTCCACATTACACACCTGTGGAACCATGGGGTTGTTCAGGGTAAATGGCAGTGGTGTGTTAGCCAGACTGTTGACTGATATCATGGGAAGTGTGAGGTTGCATGAGGAGTGGACAGAAAGTGCTTGGATACGGTGTTAAGAATGAGGTTGATGTGCAGAGTTGTGATAACTACAGAGGGATAATATTGACCAGTCACAGCATGAAGTTTTGGGTAAGAGTACTGGAAGCTAAGTTATGCAGGGAGGTGATGAGTACTGGTCAGCTGTATGGTTTCATGCATGGAAAGGACACTACCAATGTGATGTTTGCTCTGAGACAGTTACTGGTGGAATACAGGGAAAGTCAGGAGTTGCTCTGTGTCTCTCTGGACTTACAGAAAGCATGTGACAGGGAGCCTACACAGAAGTTGTGCTATTGTATGATGAAGTCATGAGTGGAAGAGATATATGTAAGAGTGGTACAGGATATGTAGAAGAGTGGTGTGACAGCACTGAGGTCTGCATTAGGATTAATGAATGTGTTTACGGTGGAGGTGAGATGACATCGGGAATCAGCTGTGAGCTGTTTCTGATCTGCAATGGTGATGGACAGGTTGACAGAAAAGACTATACAGGAGTCCCCATTGACTATGTTGTTTGCAGATGACATTGTGATCTGTATTGAGAGTAGGGAACAGCTTTTGGAGACCCTGCAGAGGCTGACATATGCTCTAGGGAGGACAGGAATGAAGGTAAGCAGCACTAGGACAGAATATTTGTGTGTGACTGAGAGGGAGGATAGCGGAATGTTGAGGATGAATGGGGTACAGTTGGCAAAGGTGGCTGTGTTTAAATGTTTGGGCAAAACATTTCAGAGTAATGAGGACTATGGAGGACAGGTGAAGAAGAGAGTACAGGCAGGATGGAGGGGGTGGAGAAGAGTGTCAGGAGTTATATGTGACAGACGAGTACCAGTAAACATGATATTTAAGGTCTAAAAGAGGGTAGTGAGACCACCTATGTTATATGTGTTGGAGACAGTGGTGTTGACAAAAAGGCAGGAGTCAGAGCTGCACATGGTAGAGTTACAGATATTATGATTTGCACTGGGTGTGACACAGGTACACAGGTTTATCAATGTGTATATGATAGGCTCAGGCTATGTTAGACAGACATGAGACAAAGTTGGAGAGGCAGCATAACATCAGTTTGGGCATGTGCTGAGTATATTGTGAAAAGGATGGTAAGGATGTAGCTGCCAGGTAAGTGGAAGAGAGGAAGGCCTCAGATAAGGTTTCTGGATGTGGTGAGAGAGGACATGCAGGTGTTTGGTGTGAGAGACAAGATTCAGAGGACAGGAAGTAATGGCAGCAGATGATCCACTATGGCAATCCTGTATGGAAAAAGCCAGAGGACAATGAAGGGGGAGGTTGTAATGTCACTCTTCGCAGATTTGGCAAGGAGTTAACAGACATAACACAATGGGTAAATGACTACAAATATGAGGCACATATATGGTCAGTGTGCAGAACACTGGACAGTTGAATGGTATGAGCTCAGTATAACATGCAGTTCAACAGACACATCTGAAGCAGTACTGTACTCTGCACATGCTCTGTATAGTTATTTTATATTTACAAGATAAAATGTGTATCATAGTTATATGCCCAGGTAACATATGGATATGTATAACATCCCAGTAGCTGGCCTAGTCACTACAAACAGAGCCACATGCTCTGGCCATTAGTGCTGTTCAGCAGTACCTCAGTACAGCAAGTCTTGTTGAGACATATGCTTTCAAACCCCTATTTTCCATTATTACAGACCACCTACTGCATTCGATTACATGCTTACTTGTTTCACATACCTTTTTTCTTTTTTTCTGGATTTTTCACAGATATATCCTTTTTTTCTCACACTACTTCAGCTTTGGACTGTCTATGACAGAGGTGGTTTGAATAGATGACAGTTTGTCTTTTGTAGGTAATGCTCATGACCATGTGATGGTCTGAGCCCCAATTGGTGTTCCCCAGTTGATGATTGCATGCAGAGCATCTTTGTAGTTATTCCAATAGCCAATGCCATGGCAACACACTCCTATAATTGAGTACTCAGTGTGGGTGTTGGCCCTTTCCCTTACCTGTGTGGAAGACATCCTGGACTTGTGTGAGCTAATACCTCTGAGAACAAGACCCGTGGAGACAAGCAAACTAAATGGGGGAGAAGATTCAAAACTTAAGGATAGAATGCGAGTATTGCTGTTATATGTTTTGAATACTGCTTGTTTAACAAGGTTTGCCTGAACATGTTACTTCTGCATGGGTATCAGTCTGACAAAGTTCTATGTCTACATGGCTCTCAACTGTAGGGCTAGCCACAAAATGGCCAGAGGTTTGCCTGTTATGTTTAGTCTGTTCCCCAGACAGGTGTTGTCCTTGGCAAATCAGTAGCATATTCTGGTAATTGCAATCAGTAAATGCTAACATGCATTTGTGTTTCAGATTTATATCCCTCAGAAAAGATATCTTACAAAAAACCCTGTAACACTAGAAATGTTCTCAGTGCATAACAGCAATATTTCAAGTATGGCCATGTCTTTGGGTCTCTGTCCCAAATTATGATAGGCTTTGTACAGATGCCATACAGTAGGAGGTTGATAGTTAGGGTCTACCATTATTTTGTTCTGTCAATCCTGTTGAGAGGAATGAGTAGACAACATGTGGGACTCTGTACACCCAAGAGGTTGGTGTATGGACAATGCTCTTAAATGCCATTGTAACATATTTTATGTTGGGGAGAGTAACAAGTGTTTTAATACTAGGCTGTTAGAACATGTGAGACATATTACTGATGAGAAAGAAGACAGGTCTATAGCTGTACATTTTAGTAATTCTCACCATGGGGATAGTAGTCATGAATGAACATCTGTTATGTACAGAATCAGTTTAAATCCTTAAATGTGATGAATTAACAGCTAAGGTGGTTAAATAAGTACTGTAATTGGAGGCTGTGTATATACATGTAATTAAGTGTAGTGGGTTACAAGGTACTGCTTTGGAAAAAGTCTGTTTCTCAGTTTGATCTGTCATCAAAGAACAATTATGTACAGAATCAATGTATGTTTTTAAATGTGATACTCTATCCCCTAGGGGGTTGAATGAGGAGTGTAATTGGAGGCTGTGTATTTAAATGTACTGAAATGTTAATTGCATTTTCTAATTAAGGCAAGTGTTTCTTGTAATGTGTTACTCCTCGAAGGCTTTGGCAAAGACATCATAGCAAAATGGACTTGTGTAAATTACTACCTGTTTGTATGTTTGTTTACTATTTTCACTCATTGTAGTTGTTTTGCTAAGTGGTCACGGTATATGTATGGCCATTGTGTATGGCCTATCATGATTTTGTGGCAGTGTACTGTTCACATATTATTTGGACTGGGGAGCAGATGTGAATGTCATGGGTCCTTCTGTATCCAACTGTGCATGCTGCCCCAGTTACGAGTGGTCTATCAGCAGCATATGTTTGTATGGGCATTTAGAGACATGTATGCATATATATATATATATATATATATATATATATATATATATATATATATATATATATATTATACATACAGATATATATATATATATATATATATATATATATATATATATATATATATATATATATATATATATATATATATATATATATATATATATACACACACACACAAGCCAGTATTTCTTGGTACTATATCTGTATATTGTTATACATATATATGTATCTCCACACATATCTATCTATCCCTCTATATATGTAAATATATATTTTTCATGTTTATATTTGTAGATAACAATCATTCCTCATTGCATAGTGACTGTACTGAATGATATGTTGTAAAAAAACATCCTGACATCTCACATCCAAAATGGCCTAGCGGTAATCTGCTGTGACTATGGTGTATAGCATCCTGGGGTTAAAACTGAGCATGGCTGATTACTTTGTTGCTGAGCTGCTTGATACAGAGTGATGAAGGCACTTTTAAGCAGGTGTAAGCGGGTTTCCGTGGCACTAAAACATGTTTAAACCAATAGGATCTTAAACTGTGTAGGCTTCGGTTATCGATGCTTACCAGTGCGCAGATATACTTAGCAGAGATGATTACTGGTTATTGTTCTCATTTAAGCAATGTGTACTCCTGCTAAGCATAGCTCAGCACTGGTAACCATTGCCAACATTCCAGTCTCATAAAACAGCAGAGTAATGACACCATGTAGTATGTTTATTTAATGTCCTGTACATAACATGTTTTTATGTGCTCTCATTACAGTAGCAAGGGGTGTGACTATACTGTACAGGACACTTAGGTATACATGGGTAGTATCACAGGTTTTTTTATTTATTATAATTTATACATGGGTAGTATCACATGTTATATGCACTCACACTTGCATGTTACACCAGCTACAGTGCTATGGTTGATGAATATGATTCCACATATATTGTATTAAGAAATTAGTACTGTTGACACTGCTTTTCCATGCTGGGACTCTGAGTACTATGTTATCTTGTTCTTGGTGTTTCAGCTGTATGTTTTTACGTGTCTCTTATTGGATATTAATATGATATTATTATAATATCTGTAGAGTACTATGTTTTCTGCCCATGTCATTGAGGACTGCTGTCATGTAGTAATAGCATACCTTTCAGTTTCAGACTTTTATCCTTCAGAACATTCATCCTAATGCATAACATGTTTGCTGTCCACTTCCTGTCTGTCTTCTGTGCAGATGTGCAGATGTCAGGTATTGCTAAGGCCATACAACTATGTAGGTGCCCACATAATTTTAAGCTGTGGGTCTCGGCACTGCTGCTAGCTCCAACAAATGGGACATCCATCAAGTGGGCCTTGGTCCTATTACTTGCCTGTGTGAGGGACAGTACAGAGGTGGTGGGCTACATTTAGTGAGTGACTTCACGTCTGACAGTGATATGTCTCTGGCATACCTCTCCACTGGCATGCTGCCCACAGACTGGCCGCATGTTTGCCTGTTATGTTTTGGCTGTTCACCAGACAGTTGTTGTCCTTGGAAAATCAGTCAGGGTCTCTGAGGAATGCAGTCAGTAAATACTAAACTCCATTGGTATTACTGCCTTCATATTCCTCATAAAGGATATGTTACAACAAACCCAGTAACATCAGCAACTGTCTAAATTTCTGACACCAGTATGTCCAATCTACACCTGTGTTTGTGCATCTGTCCCCAAATGATGTCAGACCTTGTCCAGATGTCATGCACTATGAGGCTCAGATGTATTTAGTAGCATTATTTCTTACCTTCGTTCCTCTTACTATCCCAGTGATGTAGTAGATCCACAGACATGTTACAGGGAAGAGGCCATAGATATCAGTCCTAAGCCTGTACATTCTGAGGTGAACTGTACATTTGAGAGGTCTGTGCATGTCTGGCCATTGTTGATATACTGTCAGGATTGTGTACACATGTCATGTGTACATGTTATTTGGGCTGTGCATGGAGGGGTTAGATGTAAGTGTTATGTCTCCTTTTTTGTCTGACTGCGCATGCTGCTCCAGTGCCTGCTGGTATATTGGCTGTATGCCTTTGTAGCAGCAGACTGGGATGTGTCCTGTACCATGGTCAGGATTCAGACTACACTGAGAATTGGACCACTATATGTAGGGGTAGTGTGTGACTGGAAAACTATTATGTATTTATACACACAGTCCATATATTCTACTGTTCACCTGACCTACTGGTATGTGACTGTGGTGGAAATGGTTGTGGGTATGAACTTTCACACTGGTGTCTGATTTTTGCTGCTGTAACATCCCTGTAGTGCCTGACGTCCCAAAGAGGGATGACAGCACATTCTTTGACATTGAGCTTAAGGCCATGACTGTGACACCACTCATTGGTCTCAATGAGGCTTTTCTGTAGGATGTCAACATCACTTAAGTAGTTAATAGCACCCAAATTGCAATCATCTGCAACAATTGTCAGCCAGAGTCCATTCATGTTGGCATGGACTTCAGAGAAGTTGATACCAAACATGAGAGGACCCAGGACTGAACCCTGTGGAACTCCACTCATGACTGGTCGGCAGTCTGATTTGGGCTCAGCTACTTTCACACTGTGGGTTCAATCTGTGAGACAGTTTGCAAACCACCTACTGTTATAGGGGTTGATGCATAGATTAGTGAGTTTGTCCATGAACCTAAGTGGGGAATGTTATCAAAGGGCTTGGCCAGATTGAGGTAGGCTGTATGAACCACCTTTCCTTCATCCACAGCTCTGGTGACTGACTCAAAGATGTCGACCAGGTTGATTGAACAGGCATGATCTACCCTTCACAAAAGCAAACCATGTGGGATCCTGAGTCTGGAGATTCCAAAATCCTTGTTTCTTAGGTCCATGATGATGCATTCCATAGCTTTGCAAGACAGCCTTGTCAGGCTAATGGGGCGATACTTCCCAGAGTCTGCAGCTACTCCTCCTGTGTGGAGAGGGATAACTGTAGCAGTGCACCAGTCAGTGAGGAAAAAGCCTGAGGTGAGGCTGAGATTGAACAGGGCAAACAGGTGAGGTGCCAGTTCACTCTGTAGTTCATGCAGAAGACAGCCAGGGCTTTTTCCAGGTCCAGTAGAAGCTGTATTCTTGGCCCTGGACAGTGGTGTGTTAGCCAAAGCAGCAGTACTACTGGGTGCCTGGCAGTGTACTGGTATTGTGTTTGGTCCTTTGGGGGTGGGGAGAGGGGTAAAGTTGCCACTGAATCTGTGTGCCAGTATATTGGCAATATCTGTTGCCTCAGTATAAGAGTTAACATTGTGCAGTAGCTCAGAGCACATGTTGGTATTGCTGTGGAGATTCTTTACGTAAGTATTGGAGGCCTTGTGGATGTCTTTACTGTGTGCTGCAATTTTGTTTACATGGCTAGCTTTAGAGTATTTCATGAGGAATCTCATCTTTTTGTTGCGGCTGTGAAGGGGGTTTGATAGTCTTGGGACTTCACCTTATTCCATGTCAGTTTCCTCCTTCTGTTGTAGAGTGTTTTTATGGCCAGAGACCACCAGATTGGCTGCCTTTGTTTGGAGGTGAGGGTATTGGTTCTATTGGATATGGTGGAATCCATGCATT
>NC_056728.1:1784398477-1784538477 GCF_019279795.1 Protopterus annectens | reverse complement strand
AATATAAAATAAGACTTTTTTGTGTTTATTTATTTATTTATTTTATTTTATGTTCAAAGTTTCAAAACTTTGATCATCTGATCTTTGGCCATATAATATTTGACATTTTGAAACTTTGATCATCTGAAGTAGACCCATAGAGATATAGGGTTGCAACTTACAATACTGAACATTTGAAAGAGTGAATGTTCATTTTTCCTGCATTTACCGGCTTAAGAGACTGAAGTTTCTTATTTCCTGCTGCTGTGTGGGCAAGATCCTGATCAAGCAGAGACTAAAAACTTTCTCTTTTTCTGCTCTTGTGTAATATTGGAATTAGTATATATAATTATCATGTAATGGGGGAATGCAGGGAGGTACCCCCCCCGGCATAAAACTTTATTTTATTTTTTGTTATTGTGATTCAGTCTTTGTAGATGATATTATTTTGTTTGCTCATGTGAGCATTTGTTTTTTTGATGAGGTAATCATATATAAATATGCACACCTATAGAATTCTTTTAACTTACTCTGACAGAGTTTTGTAATACTTGATAGAATGTGATTCCAGTATGTTATATGAGGTCCAGCTCATAGGTGGTTTCAGTTCAAAAACAGGGAACTGTCACTGTTATCTGTAAGAGTGGATATAGATGAAGGGTGGTGTGAAGAGGTGAAGTCTGATTAATTGGAAAAACATTGGGGCAAGTAGTGGGGTAATTCTATATGTTACAGGTAGCCAAGATGCTTTTTTCAAATATGTTACAGTGATGGATTCTGGGAACAGCTAACACCTATGCACCATGTTAATACTTTGCAGAGGAGGAGTTTATGGTGGTAATGGTACAACACATACCTACCAGCTATGTGCAGAGCCTGTTACCTGAAGGTGTAGTGCACAGCTAGCACCTGCACACTTTGTTAGTAATTTACAAAGGAGAAGAATGGTGTCAGTAATGGTACCTCACACACATAACATCTATGTACAATACCTGTTATTTAAAAGCACACCCTATACTGCATAGCTGACACCTATGCACAGTATTAGAAAATGATGTAGCGCATAATGCAGAATTTTACATTTAACTGGATAAAGTTATCAACGATGCCAAAATGTGGAGTGGTATCAAAGACCTTGGTCAAGTTTGCTATGCAGTCTGAACCCATTTACTTGAGTCTAATGCTCCCTGACCTGCTCAAAACAAGTCCTCCAAGTTTAAGAGACAAGATCTGCCATTAACAAACCCAAAATGATTTAGGACCAGAGTTTGAAGACTGTCTATGCCCTTGTTAATAAGTTACATAATGATTTTCTTTATTGCTTTCTAGATAAGGCTGGTGAGAGTTATGGGTCTAGATTTGCATGGATGGGTAGTGGGTCCCCTTTTGTGGAAGAGCAGTTCTCTGTGTCTTTGGAACAAGTCTAATAGACAGGCAAATATTAAATAGGCTGAATAATGAGTCTGCTAGATAATGTTTGCACTAACATGAAGACAATCTAACACATTGCTCATGTAGGTAGTGTTCTTTGCTTTAGAGACAGTAATTAGGACTTGCTAAGATGTAATTGGGATGTGTGTAGGCATGCTAATGTCATGTGGATAATTATGGGGAGATAGGGTAGTAAAGTCTGAGCTAAATTATTTTATCCTTTATTGACAAGGCCCATTAGGCTAATAGCCTGTTTTCATGGGAGACCTGAGGTGATATTTATAATACTAGGGGTAATCTGGCCAGAGTATTGGGGAGCTTCCCCTATTGTTTTTGATAGGTGCTCCAGGATATTTTACATCCACCTGAACTACAACCAACTCAAGCAGATAGGACCTCAGTTTCACATCTCATCTGAAGGATGGTGCAGTCAGAAATGCAGCACCACCACCCGCATGCTGCACTGCAGTGTCAGCAATCAATCTACCTGGAGTAGGAATAGAACCCACAGCCTTCTGTACTAAAGGTGGGCGTGCTTCCTGCTGTGTCACTGACACTGTAATTGTCTACTAATACCTTGGCAATGTCCTCATGGGATGAGTATGTGGTGTTATTTTGTATTGACTTGGAGCATTGTTGGATATTGCTTTTAATGCTCCAGATATAAGCAAAGAAGGCTGTTTGGTTATACTTGGTGTGGCTGACAATTCTCAAGTAACACTTGTTATTGGAATACTTTATTTTGTTTATACATTCATTGCTTTTCTTTCCTGAGTATTTCTCTGTCTGTTTTTATACCTTATGGAATTTAAGGATTCAATTCATGCCTAGAGATAGGCATAGAATTTGTCAGTGAACATGGCAGCAAATGATATAAGGTCTTCAAGGTGAATAGAGGTTTGAATCTCATCTGGTCATCAGTTAGCTGTAGTAGATTTGCCATAGGGTAGTCTCTGAATATGGAGGAGTTTCAAGACATCTTCTTGCATTTAAAGCAAGTCCTATAACTTGGTGGCCAAATTTGACTAGTTATTTGGTAATTATGGGTACTGAGCATGTGGATGCTATATTTATGAGAAACAGGTTTAATATCTTTGAGCCCCATGTTGGGATCTGGACTAAATAGGTCAAGGAGTTGGCATTAACAAAGTTCAGGAATTTTTGCATGTTTGTTTATAGTAGTATTGGTTAATTAATCAATGAAGAAATTGTTGAAATCATCAAGGTGGATAGTGTTTGATTCTTTGGTGAAGATAGTCAATTTATTAAGATATGCCTTGTGATTCAAAGATGGCTGCTGTTCTGTGAACACTGCTGAACTGCAGCTCTCCATTTAACCTGAGGAAATCAAAACCCTGAGTGGATACTACAAAGTTTTCAACATCAAAACTTCGATAAACTTACTCTAACTACACGTATTTATCCTGGATTGAGAAAAAAAACGGAAAAAAGAATATATTTCATTGGATTACAACAGATTAGCTAGCTCTGCAGAGAGGAATACACAAAGGAACCGTGTGCTTTTTATATTGCAACTTTTTATGTTCCAATAAGATGTCAAAAGAAGACAAAAGCATGGATATAACTACGACTAAAACAAAATTATCTGAATTGCAATCACCAGAAAAAGATGTGACTACTAAACTACAAAAAATTACTAAAGCACAGGAACAACAGAAACTAGGGACTAAAACTAAAGCTGATCAAGCTTTAAATATGGAGGATATCAAAACTGCACTTCTGCCTATACAAGAAGCTTTAAAAGAACTGACTTGTCAAATACAATCATTTGGAATTTCATGTACTCAGTTGCTGGAAAGAATGGATAAGATGGAGGCTCGAATTTCTGATACTGAGGACAAATTAGTTTTACTGGGAAAAAAACTAATCTGCATGATGTGGATATACAGGCTATACAAAGTAAGCTTACAGACCTAGAAGCAAGATCCAGGAGAAACAATATCATTGTCAGAGGGATTCCTGAATCCATTCAGTATAATGAACTGATTCCATCCATACTACAAATATTTGCAGTGCTTTTAAATGATTCTGATACTGTGAAACAAATCATCGTGGAAAGAGCACACAGAGCTTTGAGAGAGGTACAAGCATCTAATTTTCCTAGACCTGTGTATGCTAAACTGCTTAATTATCAAGATGTAAATAGAATACTTATTACTGCAAAACAAGGTGGAGGCTATATTATGTGGAAAAACAATAAAATATCTCTGACACAGGATCTACCTATACAGATCAGACAGGCTAGACAGTCTCTGTCTCCTTACTGCAAATTTCTTATTGACAAACAAATGAAGTTTCAAATGAAATATCCTAATATGCTTATATTCACAGTGGATGGGGCTAAACATTCTGTTTCCACCAAAAATGAGGCAAGAAATCTGTTTCTTAAAATTTTCAAGGCTTTACCTGCATCAGAGACTTGAATTGAACTTTTGCTGGGACTGGCATGCTGCTATGTTTACTGTGCTTGAGGACTGGGTAATCTTTTGTTTGCATTTGTGAAGCTTAGACCTATTCCTGAGCAATAAAACTGTTTGCTTTTCCTTATCTTGATCTCCTGCACTTGTTTCCTGACATTTTATGGCTTCTATGAACTGTTTTCAATGAGGAGGAAGACAGGAAGTGCTTAAAATGCTGTTGAGGGTGTAGATTTCGTTGTGGCACTTCCGGACTCCGTCTGCAAAAGTGGTCCCCCGTCGCGAGCATTTTACAGGACTTCCTGGTTTGGAAAACCGAAGAGAACTGTTTTAAACACTCTCTTGCTTATTTAACATTAAATAACACTGTTCTATAGTAATTTAAGCACATAGGAACTTGTTAGGAACTTCATTTATTAACTTTCAGTCAACATTTTGTAGTTATATTATTTAGAGAGGGTGCAGGGATTTAGCAATGTTTATTTAACCTGTCAGCATAGTTTTTAATGTTTTGTGTTATTTTCATTATTTTATTTAGTTAGAAGCTTGCTTTATTATGAAACTAGTATAAGGTGAATGTATAACAAAGGATATTAATAAATTTGCTGTCTATTTGCTTTAATATAGGGTTATATATTAGTATGTATTTTTTTTTTTCTCTCTTTTAATGCATGTGGTTTATGTATAGATAGTTAATCCAACTGAAAGTGCATTATTATAGTGAAAGTGCATTATTATAACCTACTGAAAATGCATTATTTTTTTTTACTTTATTCTTTTTACATGTACTACTGTTACATTTTTAATTTGATTTGTTTAAATAGTAATTAACCAAAGAGATGTAGTTTATGGCAGTGTTTGTTAGGGAATGTTTAGTTTAGGCTTTGTCATAGTGAAGTTAGGTTTTATAGGTCTTAATTGTGATACATGTGTGAAATTTTACATTGTGGTGTTTTTATATCTGTTGTTTCTTTTAAACCCTTTGTCATTTTATATTATACAGGACCTATTCATCTCCTGGTCTGGGGTTAGAGTGGGTATGCACTGGTTGAGGATGGGATATAAGGATTGCTTCCAGATTATGTATGGTGTTGAATTTACTTTTTTTTGTTTTTTCCATGCTCTCTCTCCAAAACTTTCATCTTACAGTGAATCTTTGAAATGTGGGAAGTAGATTCATGGAACGTTAAAGGGCTCCAGAACTTGAAGAAGAGGAAACTGGTGTTACATGTATTGTTGCAGGCTAAGGCGTGGTTTATCCTACTCCAAGAAATGCATTTAATGAATGATCAATGGGGTGATGTTAAAAAAAGAAATGGATTAGAGATGTAGTAGTATCTGAAGGTAAGTCAAATAGTGCTGGGGTAGCCATAATTATTAAAGATCAATACAAGGAAAAGATATTAGATTCTAATACAGATAAAAATGGACAGTGGTGCTATGTTATTCTTTTGTCTACCTTATTTGATAAACCTATTTTACTTTTAAATATATATGCTCCCTGTAATGACCAACAACTATTTATAGCATCACTATATTCAATTTTAACACAATTTGATAGATATTATGTAATTGTTGGAGGTGATTGGAATACCTACCAGAATCCGAAGTTGGATAGATCTTGTCCACAAAGAGCATTTAACAAGCATGCTCTATTAGCACTGAATGATCTTAAATAAGACTTTCAATTATATGATCCATTTCATTATCTGAATAACGATAATAGTACAAGCAATTTTACCTTTTATTCCCCATGTCATAAAATGTGGTCCAGAATTGATTTCTTCCTGATTTCAAGAGTATTGATCAATCTAGAACCTACAGTTATGGTACATGCCCATTATATATCAGACCATTCTAAAATTTCGTTGAGTTTTACTAAGGGGGTAAAAGATACTTTGAGACAAAGAGGTTATAATTGGTCTCTTAATCCAAATCTATTGAATAAGGAGGATATAATACTGGAAATTACAAAGTACCTGAAAGACTTATTGATTGGTTTAGGGAAACAACAATTTGGCCCAGATATTGAATGGGCAACAGTTAAAGCTCAAATAAGAGGGACACTTTTGCAAAAAGCATCTTATTATAAAAAGATATTAAACAAAGATATTTAAACTTTAGAAATAAAAATTAAATTACTTGATCAAGAACTGATTATAGATTTTAATGAGCAAACAGAGGAGGAGCTGATTAAATGTCAAAAGGATCTCTCTTTACTTCAGAATAGTAGATTAACATTTCAAGAGTACAAGACGTTAGTGAGGTATGCCAGTCATGTTCAAACACCATCGAGAGCGTTAGCTAGGATCATTAATCAAACAAAACCAATTGTGCAGATTTCGGAAATACAATTTAATAATAAAATATATTCTAAAACTGTGGAGGTTCTTAATATCTTTGAGAAAATATACACTAATATTTATGCTGGACAAAAGGATTTGACCCCTAACAGGAATTATGAACAATTTCTACAGTCAATTAAGTTTCCAACAATAGGAGAGGACATTCAGAATGACTTGGTTAAACCGATATCTGAAGAAGAAATAGTATATGTAATTCAGCATATGAAATCACATAAATCACCAGGTCCTGATGGCTTGACAGTGGAATTTTATAAAAAATGTGCAGATATTTTCGGTAATATACTTTCAGTTGTGTTTAACTACATAATTAGGAATAAAGTTAATGATCTACACCTTAACGCCTCAAAAACTATTTTTATACATAAAGACAATTCAGATCCTCAAAATCCGGATAATTATAGACCTATATCATTAATAAATGTAGACATGAAAATTCTAACCTCTATTATAGCATCTAGACTGAAGAGAATCATGACTCATATCATTTCTAAAGAACAGACTGGTTTTATGGCAGGTAGACAAACCAGTGATAATACACTCACACTACATACTATGTTAGAGCATGCTAAGCAAAATAATTTAAATATTTATGCCCTTATAATTGATGCCCAGAAAGCCTTTGATAGGGTTGATACAAATTTCTTGTTTGATCTTTTACCATATTTTAATATATCACATGAGTTTGTCCAAATGTTACAAATATTATATAGTAATCCCTATACTACATTGTATATTAATAAAAACTTCTCTAAAAGAATACAGATTAAGACTGGAACACGCCAGGGTTGCCCTTTGTCCCCTTTATTATTTAATATCTATCTTGAACCATTGTTTTTATATAATAAACAAAATGTTTATCATAATGTCCCAATAATTTATGGAACTAAAATATTAATGGCAGCTTTTGCTGATGATCTTAGCATTTATTGTGCATCTCCATTATCAGATACTGAAAAATTATTGAAGGCTGTTAATGAGTTCTCAAAAGTGTCTAATTATAAAATTAACTTGAAAAAAAAACAATATCTTCCCTTTAAAGACACCTAAACCCTTTTCGTTATTGCCCTTAATGGGACAGGTATCATTTAAAGAAAATATTAAATATCTAGGTATTGAGTTCTCTACTGATAATAAAGACTTTTATAATAATAATATTAAAGCAATCTGGGAACAAATAATTTCTGATTTTGGGAGATGGAAAAATTTACGACTGCCAATATTAGCAAAAGTTTCAATTATCAAAATGAACATATTACCACGATTACTGTATATTTTAGGTCAGCCAATTTATTACTTTCAAGTCGTTTTTAAACGGATTCATAAAGAATTGGCTAAATTCATTTGGGAACCAAAGAAAACCAGGATATCTTATGATAAATTAATGACCCCAAAAATAGAGGAGGACTGGAATTACCTAATTTTGAAATGTATTATTTAATTGTAAATTCTAATAGAATTTTAAGAATTGCCAATTATGATATAAATAATACTAAGTGGACACCACATTGGGTAGTTCTGAATTATAAATATATTCTAAAGTTAAATATCAATCCTAAAGCAATACTTTTTTAGGTAAGGATACATTGAAATTCTATGGGATTATTGAACACATCAAAACGAACATACTCTCTTTACATAATTTATTTCATTTATTAGATTTGGTTCAATATATGATGGTTTTCTACCCTTTCATAAGAATCCTAATTTAAAATTGAATAATCAACTAATTGATCTCAACAAGTTTCCATTGATAGTTAATCTAACTTTGATTGATATATATAAACATCTTGACAGTTCGGCCAACCAAATAAGACAAGAACTTAACTTACCTAAAAATTATCTGGTTATTCTGAGGCAAATTAGAGAACTCACTATAAGCTATTTTAAAAGTTTTAAACTGGAAGAAGAGGCTATTAATAGATGCTCTTTGTTGTGGCAAGCTCTCCAACAGGATCTTAAATATATCACAGCAACAAATCAATTAATTAAAGAATTTCAATTTCATGATAAAATTTTGTTATCAAACTACTGGGAAGAGAAAATCTTACTGACAGATAGAAGTAATATGTTAAAAGCAATTGACTTGATCATCAAATCTACTTCTCTTCAAAAATTAATATATACCCAGTTGATGATTTGGAACAATGCATATTATACACGTCTTACCCTGCATAAATTTAATCCCAAAAATTCACCAACTTGTCCATACTGTAAGAATCAACCAGCTGATCTTCTTCATATGTTCATATGGAGTTGTAAATGTATTTTCAAACTTTGGAATTCCCTTAAGATCCAACTTCAAAAGGTGGGTTACCAGAGTACAACGTTATCATGGAAATTTATGATTCTGCATATTCCCCAGAGAGAGATCCCTAAATCACAAATTATTATATATATTAATATTTTTCTATTAATGAAGCTTTATATAGCTTCAAATTGGTTAGACCCATCTAAAACTTTATGGCAGAACTTTAGAGTTCTAGCGACAAAACATATATTGGCTCATAAATTACTATTAAACCCACAAAATAAAAATGTTAATAATCCAAAAATTTGGGAACAGATTTTTAATATTATACTAGCATAGTATTTTCAACTTGGAAATATTAATAATTATTTATGTGTGTGGAGAGAATTTAGTAATCAACTGTCTATTACTTGCATTTATTCTTATGCTTTTTTTATATTTAACTGTATTACATGGAAGCATTCTTGTAAATATTGTATATAGAGTGTGGTTATTAGTGATATTAGTTAATGCTTGATTTGTGAATATATGTTATTTTTGTTCTTATTTGTGTTTGAAAATAATATAACAATAAAGATTTATTATGGAAAAAAAAAGATATGCCTTGTGATCTGCAATTTGCTTGTTAACTATGATGTGGTGATGGGTTTTGTATATTGTGAGATGGATGAATAGGATTTCAAAACAATTGTCCTGCATTATGAGCCTGGAAGTGAATTACAGTCTTGGAAACACTGACTTCATCATTGTTGATGCTCAGAGTAGTTAAAATGTGGACAGTGAAGCAAGGAGGGGATGTTAAAGAGAGTGTTATGGTCAAGTGAAGTACAATCAATAAAAACTAGATAGAAATGTGTTTCTTTAGTATTCATGTTGTATCTCAGAAAGTAATTTCAGAGGACAGTAACAAACTAAAAAAACTTTTCACTGAAACTATCCTCAGAGAATATTACAGCATTTTTTTCTGGTGAAAGCTCCCCCTCACCATCCATCTTGGGGGAAACCCTCCTCCCCTCATGAATTTATATATACACCAACTCCAAGGTAGAAAACAGTACAGAAAAAAGCCAACTGCACTGTCAGCGAAAGTAGTTTTGGCAAGCAGCAGTCACTAATTTTGTGTTGTCTGAAACTATATTCATCCACATTATCATGAAAGGAGATACTGCCAGCACAGCTGTCTGGAATTTTGTAAATAATTGTATGTATTTTGTGAATATCAACATGATTTATATAAGAGGCTTGTGTTACAAATGTATTACAACTATATGTCATGTGTACTGTATATCAAACTGGTTGGTATAAACATGTGTGTTGAAAAGGTATTTTGTTAAATGCTTGAGCTTAAAATGTATCCACAGTGTGCTCTACTGGAATAGAACAGAAATGTACTATTGCAACTGTTTAAATGTAAATATTTTAACAGTGGAAGCTGGAAAACAGGAGGTTAACTTCAGAAAATCCCTGAAATTAAATTACTTTTTTGGCTACACAGTAAAGTAAAATATGGTATCTTTCAATTTTCAATGAGCTAGAGACACAGAGTCTGTGCTGAGACGTTTTCTGTATTGTCTTTAGGGTGAAATAATTACTAGTCTTGAAATGTGGAGGAATGTAATTGTTTTATGACTTCCAGCATCTGCAAAAGATCTGAGGTCTATGTATTTTCACAAGTAGATGCTAAATATTGTCAGCTTCCAGCAGTGGGGGTTTCACCTGACATACAGTCACATGACAAGAAATGATGTAATTCCGCAATCTATCCAAGCAGTAATATTTGATATATTAATTTGAGTACTCCCTTAGAGAGACAGGGAATTCTGTATTCTGTCTTGGACCTGACAAGAACCATTCTTCACATATCTGCCCTGTTCTATAGTACGTAAGTTACTAGGGAATAGTATAATTCCTTAGATATAGTCAGGAATATAGTGAAGCTTAGTTTAGATATTTTTCTTTATCAATTTGAGACTATTCTTCAGTGTTGTTTTAAATATTTTCTGTTGTTTTGAACTCTGATCTCACTGTGAATATATACTGTTTTCTTGTTGTTTTACTATTTATTATTAAATATAGTTAAAACTTTCATTGTGACTGATCTGTGTAGAAATATTTAAGTTTTGAGAGTACTTGCATATTTATTTGGTGACACTGTGTGGGCCACTCCTAATAGCCTTGCTCTTGGTCAAACTACCATTTGTATTAATATTAATATTATACAGTAAGATTGGACACCTTTTGTTAAGGGCCTTAAAGTAGCTGATAAGGAGTTGGCTGGTAGCAGTGATAACTACATTATAGTCTGGGCAAAAGGGGGCATAGCTAGTAAATCAGTGCCACCCTTTCCTATGTGTGTGTGTGTGTGTGTGTGTGTGTGTGTGTGTGTGTGTGTGTGTGTGTAAATCAAACCTCAAAGAGTGTGTGTGTCAGCTACTTTGGCATGGTCACGAAGCACTGGTTGGACAGAGAGGGTGCTGGTGGTCTTGGCTTGGCCAGTCAGCTGAGATCTCAACTCTATAGCTGTGCCAGTGGGGAGTCAGATTTGGGAATTTGGTGAAAGAGGGAGAAACCAGCTCTAGACTGACTGTGGACTTTGTGTGCTCTTAAGGGAAATTACACTTTGTGCAGAGAGTTGCATCTGGAAATACTGTGTGTGCACTTGTCATCCTCCCAATCTACATCCCCCACTGTTGCCAGTGATGAGGATTGAGGCTCCTTATTTACTGGCCCAGTGGTAGGCTGTCACACACATGACATGTTACCTTTTCTTGTATACCTCAGTAATGAAGACATGTAAAATAAAAACAGAAAAAGTATTATGAATGGACACTAGACATTAAATCACATGAATGTACTCAATAAATGTAAAGAAGATATTCTTTAAGTTCAAAACTAGAGGCATCTATGAACTCTACAGTGAAAAGACCCTGTAACAATGCTTTACAGATGTGATGCCTGATCTGCAAAGGCTGGTGAACATGCTACTAGTAGTCTAAGGTAATGCACCTCAGATTCTGGGCACGCATTATACTAAACTTTACAACTTGATAGTAGTCATGTCTTAAACAACTAGGTGTTGCAGATTTTTTAAAGTTTTTTGTTTAGCAACAAACACTAATCATATAGGGCCTGATGTCATGTAATCATTTTGTGGTTTGAATCTTTCACAGCTTTCTGGGGCTCCAGTTAAATGCATTGGTCAATATATTTCTTCTCAAAAGCATGCTACATCCTTTATCTCTGTAAAGCGATAATGTATAGTCTGCCTCTGAGAAATACTTTGTGGTATACTTCCTTTATTTTTCTGAAAATGCACTACCTGAAACAAATTTGCTATTGTAGATCTGCCCATTTTTTACCAAGACAATTAATTTCCCTAGAGTCTAATAAAAATATGATCTGGAACTATTCTCGGTAAAAGTAAATGAATAAGCTATGCTGATCTTGCATGTTTGACAGCTAGAGGTTTAGATTAATTGATTCTGTCGAAACAGAAAAATGAGCTGCACCTGGAACAAATGCAATGGTTTTGTATGTGTTCCAGAGATGCTTTTGTTTTCTCCCAGAACCCTTATCATACTATACACCTGCTGAGTCAAGCAGTGAGGTTTAACCAGAAAAGTCTTGATTCTGAGAGAGCCTGTAATGCTAAGTTACAGCTGAGCTGACGTATCTGACATTTATCAGTACGATGTCTCACACGGAGGGCAGATACATTTTGCGCATTGTATAGAAGCTCAGGATGATTTATTAGGTGCTCTTAACAAAAATGCATCAGTGAAAGGTTCAGTCCCAATTCAAGGAAGTGCTTTTTACATAGATGATATTTTGAGTTTTGTTTATCTCTGAGACAAAAGAGGAAAGTCCAGCCCAGCTGAGGGCTTAAGGGGGCTTACAAATGAGGAAAAATATTAGAAAAATATGCAGATAGTCAAGCTGGGACAGTCATGGATTCATTAGTACTTGTATATTCTGTTGGGGTATTCATATAATTGTGTTCACTTATGAAGTAAAAGTAAAGCATTAATACACAGCATTTTTCTAAAGCAAGAAGTTAAAAGAATAGTTGAATGGGTGTGACACAGACAGAGTACATGAAGGAGAGAGGAAATGAAATAGAAACGCTGACCTGCAACTTGCAGGTATAACAATCTGGCTTACAGAAATAAATTAAGCTGCCACACAACTTGATTGTAGTATTGTAGGTTTAGATTTCATCACCTATACCTTAGGCTTCTCTATGTGCTCCACAACAAAATAAGGAGAACCAGTGTATCAGAACCTATGGCAAGGTAACTTCAAGAGGATGATGTAGAACAGTGTGGCAAACCTGAAGGCTGTGGTCAAGTCATGCCAAAGCCTATTGAGAATTGCTTTTTTTTTATGTAACATATGAATACTCCAGTGTAAAGCAAAAAAAAAAGTCTATGTGAGTGTGTGTGTGTGTGTGTGTGTGTGTGTGTGTGTGTGTGTGTGTGTATATATATATATATATATATATATATATATATATATATGTGTGTGTGTGTGTGTGTGTGTGTGTATATATATATATGTGTGTGTGTGTGTGTGTGTGTGTGTGTGTGTGTGTGTGTGTGTGTGTATATATATATATATATATATATATATATATGTGTGTGTGTGTGTGTGTGTGTGTGTGCGTGTGTGTGTGTGTGTGTGTGTGTGTGTGTGTGTGCATGTATATGTATGGTAATTCTAGCTTTTGTCAACATTCACATTTATCAACATCTGAAAACAGACACCGCAATATGACAAGAATGTGAATGTCGACATACTATGGCACATGCACCGAGAAACAATAAAATAATAAAGCCAAACTAATAGCTTAGACCAAGCCTACTGTTCATACAGTTTTACATTATGCTAACACTTTTTTCAGAAACAAAAGGTATCAACAATTCTCGGATGCTAGGATGAAAAGAAGAAAAAAGAAGAGCAACACTGACATGAACACAACCATTTGTTAAAGATTAGTGTGGTGTTGCATTTAATGTGGTCTGAAAACATTTTGAATATCTTGTTCCCATGTTGATTTAGGGAAGCAAATGTGAAATGCTAATGTTGGCTGAAAAAATCTTTAGCTTGAGTGTAAAAAAGAAACTATTACCTAATTCATATATACAGTTTCTTGAAATAATTAAAGTGCTATAAAGCTATCCATGGCTGTTGTACGTCCTATTTGAATAGCTGTAAGAAGATAATAGGTTCATAGTTTCATAATGCTCATTATAAATAAAAACATGCCACAGGACTCAAAATTTGTCACTTTAGTGAAGAGCTGTTGGTGTGCAGTACAGTCAAAACAGCAAACACTGAAAAAGTTATGATCAAATATTTGCTAAAGAACAGATTCTGTTTTTTCACAATTCCTGACTAAAGAATACAACAAATTAATCTCCCTGTACTGCAAACCTAGTAGTGATCCATGATCCTTTTTCTTCCACTTGGCTATAGCCCAGTACTCACTTGTTTCAAGCCACTCACTCATAGGTAAGTGTTGGACTTGATGGCCTTATAGTCTATTTTAACTCCAAGCACTTTTCTTTCATGAGACTCAAACTCTGCACTTACTGTCTGCGATGTAAATACCTTAACCATTATGCCATCCCCCAGCCTCTTATATTTTAGTTGTAAGACACTCACATTCAGTTATAGGCTCCCATGTTTTTACATGTTGCACAAGCCTTCTATTCAGATTATTTCATAACCTCCTTTTTCCATATTCCTCTCACCGATTGTTACCAGGCATGCAATCAAGAGGACAATTGAGGAGAGTAGTTCAATTTGCCAATTACCATAGAGCACTGTTTGGTAATCTGTCTGCACATAATCACACAGCAGGCAAACAGAGGTTAAGGGAACCAAACCCTGGATTACAGCAAGCAGCTCATTAACCAGTCAGAATCTTAATCCTCTGTGTTAACTGACAAGCAAGTTGCAATAGAGATGCTGGGAATAGATCCTGTGACCTCATATATAGTATGCATATATTCTAACACTAAGCTACATTTCCTCACAACCCAGAAACTCAAAAATGCAAAGTATGTACACTTTTAATGAACTATATCCCCTTATGTTAATGACTGCACTAGGGACTGAACACAGGGCGTTCTGTATATTAGGCACATGCAGCAACCACTACACTACAGAACCCACAGATATCCATGGCTATACATTTTTAGTTATTAGCAAGATCAAATGAAGATTATCCAGACCTTTCTTGAAAGCAGCATAGTTTATGCCAGTGTAAATTACAGAAAGCCAAAATCTTCAGTACAGTCAGAGGTGTTTCAGCTAAACCTTACATTATGAGTCACATGACTTGCGGTAAGGTGTCTTTATTTGTAGTATCATTTCTTAACTGAATATGGTTATCTGCTGCTTATAACTAAACAAAGAATGTTAAGTTACCCATGCATTCATCATGCATGATCAGGCAATAAGTAAATATGACATATCACATTGCCAGCCTGTGCATGAATCCATATGTATATCACATATTATTTACAGTAAACTATCATGAGAAATATTCATCTGTATTTCTTTTGGGCACTGTCATGTGGTATTGTCAGGTGTAATGAATGCACATAGATCCAATAAATTGGCTTAAAGAGTCTGAGTTATGTCTATGCAGAACATTGCACCAGTGCTCTGATTGTTTGATGTTAGTACCCTTAACTACATTCTAACATGCTAACCATTTTGTCTTTTTAAGAATATGCCCACAGCAACTATTAATAAGTTAAGAATATGTGCACAGCTACTACATAACAATGCAAGACTGAATAGTTAGGAAGTAAATACCTCCACCTGTTTTCTGTCTGTCCTCTAGTAATCCAGTGAAAGTCTAACACCATCCAGAGAGTATACAAAGCAAGCAGAGAATACGAGTAGAGTGCTAGGCCTTTCTTCCACATCTCTCACACACTACACCTACTGACAGTTTCCAGCCTCTTCTTCCCTATTGTCCATCTCTGGAATGTGGGAGGAAACAGGAATACCTGGAGAAAATCCACATGAACACAGGAAGGACATGCAAACTCTGCACAGAACACATCTCAGCTGGGAATCAAACAGGAGAAGCTATTGCTGTGTGATGACAATACTAGTCACAGAATCACCATGCGGCCCTTCTCTGTCTTACTTTGCACATATAATGGATGCTGGCACTCCCTTACACCTACTTCAGATTGAGATTGAGGTATAATGCACATAAAGGCAATTGTCTTAAATAACTGACCTGCTTCAAATCAACGTCACTTTACATCACAGCTTTTTTGTACAAAACACATCCTGTTCTCAAACAGCACAGAAGTCCTTGCCCCTTACAGATTCTCAGATGATTTATTTCATTGACAGCTTACTTTCTTACAAAGCAACAAAGCACTTTAACAGCACATGGCATACTTAAAACTTAACTGAGGTTGCATGATTATTTTTTTAGCTAAGCCTTCTTTGTTAAACATCTGTGCCCCAAAATTATTATATTGATGTTAGTGAACAGAAACTGGTTACTAAGCTATCCAGAAGCTTTACGAGTACAAAAAGAAATATTTAAAACAAGACTGCAGCTTTTCAGATGTGGTTGAATTAAAAAGAGTGAGAGCTTGTTGTAGTGTGTAGGTTGCTTAGCTCAAGTTCTTCAGCATGATCTACAGAAGAATTTGCATAAGTAAGACTATGTAAAAGACTTAGGATAGGATTCATAAACATTGGCTGCATCACACTTAGTGCATTTGCACAACAAATGGGGATGAGCAGAATGTGTGAGATTCACAAAGCACAACTACATGATATGGCCTGTTGGAAAATAAGGCACAGCCAAAGCATATGCTAAATGAGCTGTATTGTATGCTAATGATGTCAAACAACATGGAGGAACTATTCAGAAATGTATAAAACATAGTTTATATATCTATATATCTATCTATCTATCTATATATATATATATAAATATATATATATATATATAAATATATATATATAAATCACATTGAAGATGAGAAAGATGAGAAAAAACGCTGCAGTCATTGTAAACAATGCAAGAATGCAAGAAGCTCTCATAACAGTCAGTGATGATGGTGCAGATGTCTTCCTGAAGGTGTAGGGTCTTCTGACGATGCTCAACATATCACACCCCAATGCTGCCAACATTATGAGCAGCTAGAGAACAGACAGGGACTCCATGCAACAAATAGTGAACACGTCAGCGTCATCTGCAGCCTGGTGGGAATCATGGAGTACCCATTCTTGCAGAAACTAAAATATATTTGGCTTTACATATACTGGCTACAGGGACCTTCCAGTACCCATTTGTGGGCACAGTGGGGGTATTACAAGAATCTGTCCCGAGAGTATTCCATCGGTTTCCCAATGCCATGCGGCAGCATGTGGGGGAGCATGTGTGGCTTTCATATGTCCCAGAGGAGAGAACAGACACCATTTAGGAGTTCTCTGACATAGTCCATTTCCCTGAGGTACCAGGGGTCCTGGACTTTATCCCGACTGAAATAAAGGCCTCACCTGATGAACAGGAAATAATTTACATGAATCACAAAGGATATCACTCCGTCAAATGACAGGTGATCTTTAATGCACAGCATATCATCTACAATGTTTGTGCAGGCCACCTGGACAGTTTCTATGACTCACAGATATGGCACACATGTGACCTGTACCATGTTTGGGAGGGAGTGACTTCCCACAGAGGCATATATTGGGGAATGCCGGACATGTCTTATAACCTTATCTCATGACCCCAATGAGAAATCCACATAACTAAACAGAACTGGGATAAAACCATGCTCATTTGCAAACCAGAAACATCATAGAACATGTATTTGAGCAGCTGAAGTCAGAATTCTGCTGCCTGGATACATCTGGTGCTGCCCTGTAGTAGGACCCCACTGCCTGTGTCAAAATACTTATTGTGTGTATTATGTTACATAATATAGTAATTAGAAAAGAGTTACAGCAGTGAGGCCCAGTGCAAGGAGCATATTTCCAACCCAGCACCATAGGCAGTAGCAGCTGAGACAGAGGAGGAGTCAGAGAAGAGGCCAACAGCAGAGCATGACCATATCAGAAGGGTGTGGGCACAATACACCATGACAATAGCTAAGAGGCAGCACATTGCACATAGCTTTAGTGCACAAATACAGAATAGCTTAGCAGATACTGACAGTAAAAATTATTTTTAACAAAACACCAGAACACACTTACCCATGCATAGGCTAGGCTACACTGTGCATTAGACAGTGGCAACCCAAGTCAGAATTTTGAAAAGACAGAGCACTCTTACCATAAATGTCAACAGGAGTCACAGGAACATATGGTACATAAGTGCAGTGCACCTAAAAAAATAATCATGTAACAGTGATGCATAGCAACACACAACAGACTGTGCCGATTCATACACAAAATGGGAAAACATCAAGCTGATATTATGTAGATTCCCATCTCTGGGCATGATGTGTGTGCTAGTAAGTTCTCAACTCTTTATGTTTCTGAATCATAGCAATTGCACAATGAGCAAACTCTGAAAACATTGTGTTGAGTTCTTCACAAAGCTGTTCGCATGCCTGAGTAAATGGGGAGAAAAGCATCTTCAGGCTCATACCTTCCAGGTGTACCTCATTAGGACTAGTGTTATGCCCATTTGTTGTCAAATAGACAGGCTTCTTAAACCTACAAATTGCAAAGTTCTGTTACACATTGCAGAGCTACAAATATTTGTTTCATATGATAACTTATGTTACATATTACTAAATGCTGTTAATACATCATAATAACATTGATAAAAAGTTTATAGTGTCCAGTATGAAGACCTCTATGACAGTCCAACTTGTCAGTGTGTGTAAGGTGTCAGTAGAGTGATTAACTTATTGAACACATGTTTTATGATTGTTGTGAGGTGGGTTTTCTAGTGTGTATACATCACAGGTAGGCAGCAACGGCCAGGTCAGCCCTAAACATGCAAATAACTGTAGGAAGTTTTAGTCTGTATTGACTATAATAGTCTTTCTTTTAAAAACAGGGATTCAAGTTTTTCATAGGGTGCAGATAACAGTGCAGTTAGCACAAAGTGCTAATGCCATGAACCATATTTCCTGTGGTACAGGGTTTGATTCGCTTATTGTGTGAACTTAAGCAAGTCAAGTTAATCAAACAGCACTTTCAGACCACCCTTACAAATTGACTGTATGTCTAGTGGCTGACCTGTAACAACTAGATGCCATTTTTGTTATAGTACTATTGAAGCATAACACGTACATAAGTCCAGTGATCTTATTATGCCATTTTACCATCTATTCAATCATCTGCGTCCTCCTCTATTTACCTCTTTGTCATACCCTCTCATTTCCAGCATTTAATATGGTCAAAAGTATCTATAAACAGAAAGCACATGTTGCCACAAATGGCTTATTCAATCACTTTTTCATATTTGACATTTTTAATTATCCATTGCACAGTGCTTGACATTGATCAGCATTGGTGGTTGTCGATGAGCAGAGGTTGGTGACAGTATTTATCCTATAACAAAAATGAAGAAAATTCCTATACATGAGCGAAGACTTCACAAAGGGTTGCCAGATTTTGGAATCCTTGAAAATTTGTAAGCAAATCTAACAATAAAAAGAGCAGAAAAGACAAAAGTAATGTAATGAGATCATGTTGTCTGTAGCAGCTACCATGGCTCAAGGTATTAATGAAGTGAAACCTCCCTTTAAGTGCACTGCATGCACGTTTCTAATCCACTGAGGGTTGGTTGCTGTTGTACAATATTGTTTCCACCCTTTAACTGTAGTGCATTATAAGGAACATGTTTTGAAAGCTTTTTGTTTGAGTGCTTCAGTGGCATAGCTATCTAATGCTTTATTTGGTAATCTGTGACTGAACTATGCATGGGTTTGATTCCTGTCATGTGCATTGACGGCCACCCCTGTGATGATATAAATGTGCGTTATTGATATATGTCTTGTGGCATGCATAGCTAATGCTCTTCATAGTGATCTTTAATGTGTTTATAAGTGACATAAGCTGAATATACACAATTCTTTATTGCTGAAATGACATACAGTGCTTGGTAAAGAGCAGCAGTGCTGCATATAGGTTTGGGATAATAATGACATTTCACATGTTATGGCAAAAAGTGTAGAAAAATCAAACATGTTAATAATATGCTGACCATAGTGCAAGTTAGCTTAAACTGGAGGCACAGCAGAAAGCAATAATGATAGCAACCCCACAGTACTGCCACTAACCATTTAAACTCTTCACACCTGTCATGGTTTGTACACCAGTAAGGTGATTGTATTCTGTGGACCTGCTTCTATGGCTGACTGTAGTAATGATGTGAAATCATCATATCAGTGCTCTGCATACACGGTTCTCATCTACTGAAGGTGGATTACATATATGTAATACTGTTCACAGTGTTATGTGTACTCCATTACAGTAATCCACTCTTCATACTGTTGTGTCTGAGAGCCTCCATGGCACGCCTGTATAAATCTGTTTGTTATGCTGTGAGTGAGCTTTGTTTGTTATGCTGTGAGTGAGCTATGCATAGATCTGAATCTTCTCATATAAAACTATTTTACAGTGATTTCCACTGCTGTGATAACTTTAAATCTGCATTATTGACAGTTATTCTGTGATAGATATATGTCTTGCATAATTATTGCCCCGCCTGATGACTTTTTCCATGTTGCAAACTCACAATAAGTACAAGGCACAGAGACAAAAAGGACTGAAAGATCACAATATAAAATTGTTATGCTCCTCAAATATGACATATATCCTGGCACAGAGCAACAGTAGCAGATATAGGTTGGTAAGGATATGCGACATTTATCATTTCATGCTGATATCTGCTCTTACACCAACCATTTCTTGTTGTACTGCAGTTGTGATGTATAATTATAAATTAAGAAATGAAGAAGGTTTGAATCCTTTCAGACCTTTAGTGTGTGGAGCATTTTCCTTAGAGCTGGCAAAAATCCTACAAAGTGTGCTGCTTCACAACTACAGTACAAGTTTTTGTGCAGCATTCATAAGTAGTAGACAAATTAGGAGAGCAGGAGCAGGAAGGAAGCAGTCAGGGGTTAAAATCTCTTAATATGTACATTATAACAAGTTAAACACTGGTTGTGATGAATATGAAAAACCTTTTGCTTTATAAATCTTGGCATGTGCACATGCTCTGGCATGGTGAATGCAATACATATTACATGATAAACCATATTATTCTGGAGACACTATTGAGCATGTAATCTCAGCAGAAAAAACATGGAAGTAGGACCACCATGCTTCACATGTTACAATGTCAATGGAGCCATAGCAGTGCAATAAGGTATTTCTGGGAATCCACTGTAGAAATGCAATTGTCCTCAGTTCCTATTATTGTGTAAGAGATCTGAAATGTGAGATTGATCTTGGGCACCAAATCAGTGCCAATATTCCTAGCATCTTTGAAGGAGAGACTCATGGCTGGCAAAGGGAAAGGTAGTGCTTGTTTTACAGCACAGAGGCAGTGTGAGAATGTGACAAAGATCTTTCTGCATCTCCTCCATAAGGATTACAGCTGTAGCCTTGTGTAGAAGGGCTATAGCAGGTCTCAGTACAAGGCTGATACCAGGAATGATTTCTCTAAAGCTGTTACCATTGCTACTGGCATCCCATGCACAGCAGAACAGTGCTGTCTCCTTTATAGTGACACTAATTGCCAAAAGCCTAAACTCCTTAGCCAATGAGCGAATGAAGTTCAAACCCAAGCTTCGCCTCTGTACTATAAGTATAACATAAATTACCTATCCATACACCCTACCAAAGAATGGCACCACTTACATTTTATTATGCTGTGTTTTTCTCTCCAGGTCCTTAACAGATAGAAAGGAATAATGAGGTGCACAGGAAGTGATTGGGGCACCTGAGAGAGCATGGTGACAAATACAGGTCAATTTTGCTTCAGTACTCACAGGTAACATCTGCAATACTGATGAAGTACATTTATACTCCAAGACAGCATATATCATTATTACATGCAATACTGAAATTATTATAATTGTGATTGTACAAACAACAATTCTAAATTCTGCATAACAGCATAAGTGGTGCCTGAAAAGTATCTCATTATGTTAAGTCTATGTGCACTAAAACTGTAATTATGTTTATGACAACTGCAGAAAGACAAGGCTTTGATGTTATCATGGGCTATTTTTAAATGTCATATCACTGAAAGTATGACAGTTGTAACATAAGTAATAAAGCAGTTTAAATACATTTGGGTATGTTATGGTGAAAATACTTTATATGTTATTGACTGTTTCTGATGATTAAGAAATAAAATATACAAATGTGATTACATCATTGCCATATATTTGTTCTAACATCCCACTTGTCCACAATTTTGGTATACATTGTTAATTTGTCAAAATGTCACCCATTACAGCAGTGGTAACTGACAGGGATACAGTAACAAGAAAGTAGTCGGTACTGTAATTCTACACAGTAAATAGTAATAGTTTCCAAAGATGAAGATTGTGTTATCAAAATGTTTTTTTAAACAAGAAGCATCTTTATTAAATTATCACATATGACATAGGCAATCATACATTTATTTAAATGAAAACAAACCATATTGACATAATTTTAGATGCAAACATTATACATCACAAAACAGACATAATTGTAGATGCCAACATTATGCATCACTTACGTATAATCTATCCAGTCACTGTCAGTCAAACGTTACATAACTCATTCAAATCCTGCCTTCTTTTAATCCTCATTCCTATTCTGCATGTATTGTTCCCACAATTTCCATTTTTATTCCTATGTAATTTGCTCCTACCCTTTTTTAAAGATCCCAATTCCATTTGTTTTATCTCTGTTGCTATATTTACTACTTCTAGTAAAACTGGTTTAGACTTTCCCCTGGATTTACTATCCTTCTGTGCAAGACTAGCTTAGTGCTGCATGGAAGCAGACGTTTAGGAGGATGATGGCAGCGTGACATGCATATTAATGAAGGCATACTGCCTGAGCTCTTAATCTTACATGGAACATGTAAGAGTGCAGGGGGCATGTCTGAGAGCAGAGGTCTCAGAATATACACGCCCCTGCAATGAAGAACAGCAGACAAGTCCAAAAAGAATGAGCAAGACTGCTTATAGGTGTATGCATACCCCCAGCAACATCCCCCATGTGAACAAAAGCAATAGTTGAAACAACAAATATAAAGATTTTTTGATGAAATAGATGAAATTTAACCATAGGTGCGTGGGTTTGCCCATCGCTTAGCTATGGTTAATGCAGCTTAAATGACACAAGAGGATAAAAAGCAAGATATATGCAAATGAAACAGTACAGCAATAGTGTAGTGGGCAGAGCATTCGCCTTATGAGCAGTCATTCCCACTTTGAGTCCCACTGCAGCACATTCCATTTTCCATGTCAAATCACTTTATGACCAATATTTTTAGATGTATAACCTACAAAATAACATATATTTGTGAACTGGGGTACTGCATTAAATGCAAATGTGAGGTGTCAGTGTCATAATGTTGCAATGTTCACAGATAATCACATGTGCCCCATACAGTATATGTACACAGGAATCAGGGATACAAATGTAAGATAACATGCGTAAGGAATGATAACTCCATACAGCTTTCAAATCCCCCACCTTCCCAAGAACCATTAGACATTACTGTCTAAATTAGTACAGTGGTAAGCAGGAGTAAGCACAAGTAAGCAAGTGTAAGCATAATGAAGCAGTAGTAAGTGGGAGTAAGCATATATATGCACTAGTAAGCAGGTTTAAGCCCATTTGCGCAGGGCTAAGCAATGTGCACACAGGTTAAGCGATACATATATTTTTTAAAACAATTTTATTAGAAGTGCTGATGAAAATACAATCAAAATATAAAGAATGAACCATTTTAAATTATGTTAAAAATGATCATATACAGACTTAAACAAAATTTAACTATATACAAAATTGTTCACTATAACTCTTAAATATCAGCTGAAATAGTTCCTATATATACAATATTTGCTATAAAATTTAATTATTTTTGTAACAATTCATAAACTTTGTTCCAACTACTACAAGTGGAAGTATTCCTAGAATATCTATACTTGATTGTCAGTTTTTCCAGGCAACAAATTTCATTAACTAGATTTTTAAATTCCTGTAATGATAGAGATGATTGTGATTTCCAATTCCTTGTAATTATTTTTCTGGCTATAGATAATATAGACCAAATCAAAGGGTAATTGGATGTTTTTATGCATGCTGGTACTGGAGTATTAAATAATATCAGAGATTTAGATAAAGTAAAGTTATCTGTAAATATTGCCTGCATAAAATCATTTACATCTTCCCCAAATTTTTTTAATTCAGTACAAAGAACATATGAAACCAATCTGCATTCAATTACTTATTACATCTCCAGCAATTTACATCATTTTTTTCAATTTTACTCATTATTAAAGGAGTAATAAAAGATCTATTCAAATATTTCCATGTAAATATTTTCCATTTGAGTGAGGCAGTAGTTAAACTTGATGATTTTAATATATTAGTTTTATCTTTATCTGTAGGATGTTGGCCATTAATGGAATAGAAAGAATTCCAATAACTGTCAGGGAAAACATCTACATCAGACTTTATAGCCTTATATATATATATATATATATATATATATATATATATATATATATATATATAATAATTTGTTAGTATCTGGAGAGATACTCTGAATTGATAAAAATATATATTGTAATAAATGAAGTATTACTTTCTTTGTTGTTGAAGACATCAATTCAATATTACTTAGACTAAACTTCCTTCCTTCTTACAAATCTAAGGAAAAAAAGGAATCAAATTCAAATTAAGTATTGAGAGAATTAATTGATTTAATTTCATTGTTAGACAGCATCTGGTACCAAAAAGTTAAATTTTTCTGTTGAAAAGTGAACATTTTTATAGAATTAGAAGTAAAAAGAATTCCTTGTGTGTAAGCTATGGGAAAAAGAAGAAATGACCAGTCTTTATATATATATATATATATATATATATATATATATATATATATATATATATATATATATATATATTATGTTTAAGTATAACAATTTTAAAGGATTTTAATGAGTGTTAAATAATTACTTTAATATTTTTGAGTAGAGAAAACAGAGAACTGATCTTTCAGAATCCAAATAGAGGGGTTATTTATAAATGATAATTTTTTTAAATTAAAATTATTTAATGTGTCCACCATTAAAATATATATTATTTTTTTACCATTTAGCTTGATATTTAACATCTGTTAAAAGAGATATCATTTTAATCATGGATGAGATTGAGTAAAATTCTAAATTTGGCATAGCTATGCCCCGTTTTATCCCAATTGTTCATATGATGTGTTAATGCAATTCTGGGTTTATTTGGGTACCATAAAAAATTATGAAACATTATGTTTATTTTTTAATTATCAAATTAGGGGGTGGTAAAGAAAGAGACTGAATAATATAAAGTATTTTAGGAAGTAAAATCATTTTAATAATAGTGAGTCTTTCACCCATGGAAAAAGGAATTTTATTCCATCGTTTAATCAAATCTTCCATTGTTGTTAGATTTTTATTATAATTAATTTGTGTGATATCTTTAATATTTTTGGCTATTACGATACCAAGATAGAGAAATTTATCAGATTATTTTAAATATTTTTTGTATTCATCTTGAAGATTAAATTCCTTTGGTCCAATTAAGATAATCTGTGTCTTATTATTGATAAAAGTTAGAACTGATTTTATTTGAAGGAGATTCATGTTTCTAAAAAGAGCTTAAATAGATGATTTTTCATCAGCAAGGGTTAGAAGAATATCATCAGCAAACATTTGTATTTTAGAAGATAACTTAGGATTTAAGTTATAACCTACTATATCATTATCTCATCTGATTAAATTTTCCCATGGTTCCATAATTAAAGTGAATACTAAGGGGGATAGGGCACATCCTTGTTTAGTGCCCTTAATTATTGGTATGTTTTGAGAAATACTAGTGCCAATTTTAATGTATGCTAGACTACCTTTATAAAGCTGAGAAATGAGATTTATAAAGTTATGGGAGAAGTTTAGATCTTCTAAAAGGGTAAATAAGTAGTCCCAATTAACCAAATCAAATGCACAGTTAATGTCTAAACTAATTAATGTTAGATTTGTATTTAAATGTTGGACTGACTCAATCAAAATTAATGTTCTTTTAATGTTATCATAAGAATTCCTAATTACTATAAATCCTGTTTGATCTTCATCTATCAAATTTGGTAAAATATATTTTAATCTGTCTGCAAATATGGACATGAACATTTTGTAATCTATATTAAGTAAATAAATGGGTCTATATGAAGAACACTTGGTGGGGTCTTTATTAGGTTTAAGTATGGGAGAAATAAAAGTGTATTTCCAAGAGGGTGGGATTTTGTTAAAATTTTTTGAGATATTGAAAACTACATGTAGTACATATAAAGCTTTATTAGGTAATATTTTTTCTGGTATAATGCCATAATTACCTAGAGCATTATTAGGTTTTAATTTATTAATTTGTGTCTGAATGTTTTTAAGAGATGTAGGTTTGTCGATAATATTTTTTGTTCTATAGATAATCTTTTGTCAGTATATTTATTAATAAAGGCTCTAATATCTTCCTTTGGATCAATAGTATTAGAGTTTTGATTAAAATTATTTAAAAAACCTCCCTAAATTCAGATAGAATGTTATGCATGTTTGAGACCATCTTTTTTATTGGTGGGGGTGAAAATATTTCATTGATGTGGTTAATTTTGTTTAGTCTTTTTAATTTGTTTGCTAGCAACTTTAGTGATTTAGGATTTGTTGTGAAGTCTATTAGCTTAAACTTTTCTAGAATTATTTTTGTTTTATGATTTAGAATTTCTAAATATTTACTATTTAAAGAATGTATTTCTTTTTATTTGTCAGTTTTATCTTTTCCTTTGTTTTGATTAAGCTTTAAATTATCTAATTTAAGTTGTATATCACTAAGTTCTTTGTCCCATAATTTCCTTTTATTTTGATACCAACTTATAATTTTCCCATATAAATATGCTTTTAAAGTATCCCAAATATATATTTCTGATATGTTGTTGGTGTTAGTCAGGTCTATAAAGTTTTGAATTTCTAATGATATGAACTCTTTAAATTATTCTAACTTTGTAATGTAAGCAGGTATTCTTTTGATTTGAATACTATAGTTATTATTAAGTATATTACAAGTTATGGGGTTAAGGTCAGAAAGAGGACAAGATATTAATTTTGTTTTGATTAGGGAGTCTGTTAAATCTTTAGAAACCAAAACTCTATCTATTCTAGAGTGTAAGTTATGCCTATGAGAATAAAAGGTGTAAAATAATGAGTTTGGGTCAGCAAAATTATTAATGTCTTTTAGTAAGAATAGGTCAATAAAATCCTTTAACTTTTTTGCAGAACCTGAAATTTTCCTTTTACCTTTATTAGTAGAGTCATTAGAATCGAGAATAGGGTTACAATCTCCTGTTAGTATTATGTTTCCTTTTGCAAAATGAATAATTTGATCCAAATGTTGTCTAACTGTATTAGTTCCTATACCTGGAATCCAGTAAATATTGACAAATGTATATATTTTTTATTTAATTATATAATTATAGCACAAAACATTCCTTTATTATCTTTGTAAACGTCAATTATTTTAGGCAAGGGCATTGAATTATTCCAAATAATAGCCATTACTCTCTTCTTTTGACAGTGTTCTGAGCTAACCAAAAACAGAATAGGATTTATTATTAAGTTTAGATATATCTACAGATAATAAGTGGGTTACTTGTAGAAATATTAGTTGTGACTTATGTAGCTTAAGGTATTTAAATAAATTTCCTCTCTTACTTGGATTATTCAAACCATTGATGTTGATTGATATACCTTTTATTACTGACATCTTAGAATGAGTTATATGTAAAAAATATTGACCATGGAGTTATATAATTATAATAACTAATAGGAATACTATATTATATTTTCCAGTTGGATGGAACAAAATTACTAATCAGATAATTTTGGATAAATTTTCTATTCATATTAATGGTGAACATTAATAAAACAATTAAAAAACTTTTTTTATAACCAAACTTTAAAACGATATTTACAACACAGTCCCTTCTGGAGTTTAAAACTCCCAATTTAGGTGACATATTATCACCTAAATTAATCCTTAAACTAGTAACAACATCTAACCAGCTTCTGTCTTAATAAATTACGTTAATCTTCAAACACAGAATATTTTATCTTCCTATCTCTGTTTTATATGAGTAAAGATAGAACAATTGCTAATACATCTATTATATTTTAAAAACTCTAGTTGTCAATGAGAAGATTTTCTAGAAAATCTAATTAATTACTAACCACATAGTAAACACATTTTAAACAATAAAATATAGATAAGCATTCTTTTAGACTAAACATATTTATAACTTTAACTATCTTTTGCTACAATTTTATTGCATTTGTAATTATTATTTCAAATGATTAAAGTATAAGATATTACACAGCATTTCTATTCTTTCTAAATTGTATTTAATTTAGAAAGTACGTGAGAAAAGAAACTTTTAATAAAATGTAAAACTGTCATATATATTCTAGATAATGCAAAAATAATTAATCATAACAATTTACTATATTTGAATGTAAAGAGATGAATTTATATAATCTTCAAAATAAAATGATTACATAGCATGTGTCAAGCTATGTATCTTTAAGTTTATAGTCCTAAAAGTTTCTGAGTAGTTTCAGTTGAAGTGTCTTAATTTATTACTACTGTTGTCAGATGCTGCAGGAATCAAGATGCAAAGTCTTTAATTAAATGTTTCTGTATTTATTCATTGCAATGTTCTTTCTTCAATTCCATTGTTAGTAAAGGAATGTTAGATTTACTTTAACATTATTATCAACATTACAATTTAATCAAAACACTAAGGTTTATTAATCTGGAGTAACAAATAATACATAAAAGTAACTGTAGTAATTTTCCACACTTTCCAATTAGAAACAAATGTATTTAGGTGAGATTCAAAGTTCCCACCTATGACTAGCTAATGTCTAATTGACTAGGAAAATAACCTCTCTATCCCTTTTGCATATTACTTGAAAAAGCATCTAAACCTAATATTAACTTTGGTTAAAGGCTCAGCAAACAGTACTTACTAAGCTAATAATATGGTCATTATCATAAAGGTGCATGGTGCTATGCTGTGAATCTTAGTGTGTCTAAAAAGAGCACTCCTATCACTGTAGCACCTGATGTCTCTCAAATGTATTTATTTTTGTCAATTTCCCATAAAGCGAAATCTATTCTACATAAAGGATATGCCTGTTCATGTAGTGATGCAAATAATCCTGCTACTACTGAATGTAAAACGTGTGTAGATTTCAAAGGTGTTAGTAGTAATAAAGGAGGTGAAATGTTTCATTAAACAAACTACTTTATAATATTTCCAGTGTCTCGTCTTTGACAGCCCCTTTAGTATCTTAATACTACCTATGTAACTATGCATCAATTCCTATTTGAAATGTGATAACTATTGTCCTAAATTTCTACCTTTGATAATGATGAGAATCTTAGTTAGGCCTTGAAAAAACTGATATGTAAAGACAATACCAATGATCCTGTATGATCTCATTGATCTGAAAGTTATTTGATACATAAGTAATAATTAATCCGATAGGGATGTTCATCTCTATTTCATTCTTACCCTAATACATCAGCAGATTTTATCTATGAGAATAAATAGCTATGTTCCTAGATTCTGTAATGCCCATGTGATTGTAACCTATCATCAAAAAATATATATTGTACAATAATGAGGATTTATATGGAATTCTCTTTCTAATGCCCTCTGACAACTCCCAACACTTTCCTTTTCTACCAAATAAAATTAAATTTTATAACAACAAAGTAGATCTCTATATGCAGGATTTATTGTCTTTCTTTGTTTCTATGACTCATCCTACAATGGGTCTTATTTTATTGATTTTTGCTTACAGATATATGTATTTAAAACCAACAAACAAACAAATATGATAAAAACTTAAGAGAAAATTTATAAAGTTAGTGACAAGTATATATAAATCTTTTTGGAATTCAGAGTCAGCCTTAGCATATTGCTGCATGGTGCCCTGCCTCAAATGTGTACAGCATAACATAATGTTGGATCTGTATCTGTGTAGTATGATGATGTTACAGTCCATGGGAGATGTATACGCTAAATCGCCATGTACCTTCTTGTCTGGAACAACCCCCATGAATTCCTCTACATACCAAGTGAATCATGAAGTCACTCAGTTGCATATATTAGCATAACAGCCCACGGCACATCACTGTAGAGATCCAAACTATCATATTCATCTACCAAAATTAAATAGTATGGTGAACAAGAAGATGGAGGGAACCACTCACCACCAAAGTTATATAGCTGTCCCTTAAAGGTACCAACAGTTGTAAAGGAAATGAGCTGGGATGGGAGGAAGCACTAGCCGCAAAGGATAATACCAATGTGCCTTAATTGCACCAACAACAATACTGGTATCAGGAATAGGGGAATTCCTAGCTGCCAGAAATACAAAATTTTTGCCTTAATGACATTTAAACTATTGCAGGAATCAGAGGTAGGGGGAAACAGTGTTCAGAGGGAGAAGAACATATATGCCTTAATAATACCTACCATATTATGGATACTGGGATAAAATAAACCATTACCCACCAGGGAGTACTCTAAACTCTTGTGCCTTAAAGGCAGTTCAACTAGTATAGAAATCATGTGTTGGAGATCCAATAGACAAAAAGGGCAAACAACTCAGTGACAGGAACAGGAACTGTAGTCTGTGTGTGTATGTGTGTGCATGCTTGTGTGTGCACAAGAGAATGCTTGTGTGTGTATGTATGTATGCATGTGCATGTGTGTGCGTGTTCATGTGCGTGCATGTGTGCATGTGTGTGTGTGTGCATGTGTGTGCCTGTTCCAATATGTACTTGCATGTGCTAGAGAGAGAGACTGAGGGAAAGATACCTATGTCTACAAGATGTGATAGTAGCTAACTACCATGATGCAGAGCACACCATTGAACCAAATGCCAGGGCAGCATTCACATTCCATTGCATCAAAACAAGTGCAATGCAGGCATGCCAAACACATAATTCGGTATTCTGAACTTCTCATCATCCCAGAATAACCCTACAGAATTTACAAAGAATGAAACATACAATGCAGTGACCAACACCAACCAAGTACTATACCACATGTTAATGTGCTCGGACCACCCTTCACAATATATATAAAATTTCTGTTCAAGGAACCCTCATAACCTCTCTTATATTCTCTCCTGCAATCATGTTATGTCTGTAAAGGCATGACAGTGCTCCTTCTCTCTTGCTCACTTATAAAGCAATCACAACAGTTATTTTTTACAATTGTCATGGGATCTCCTTCAGCCTTCACATATACATGAATACCCAGTCCAACATGTCACAAAAGATTCTAGTAGGAAAACAAAGGAAATACACCACAAGGTCCCACTGCATGTGTTCAAGTTCATAGCCTCATGTGACATTTGATACTCTGAGTGAAAGAGTTCCATGTGTATTTTCCCAGACTATGACCAAAGCATATAAGAACCACTCTTCCTTTTTTAGAGTAAGCATATTTCTACCAACAACAGATAACAATTTCTGTGATTTTTTACTGAGAAGCACAGAATGCCCACTGACTTATTTCATGTTATAATTGGAAAGTCTCACAAATCAGCTAAATCACATTTACAAAAAACATTTTCAAAACATTGAGTCTTATCAATAATTCTTTCATTCAATGCTTTATCAGCATTTTTATTAATAAATTGTTTGCTGTTTCTCAGGAGTATCCCCTAGTTTAAACCAAGAAGATTTCAGCATATCATTTTAAAATTCTATAGCTACGCAATTTCTTGAACACCAGGGTCAAATGTCATTTTATAACATCACTTGAAGAGCCAAGACTGCTTTGCATACACTGGGACTATTGGAAGCAACAAAACAGTTCCTCAAACTGTTTTTCAAAGGAAAATTTAGCAGCTTCTAGCAGGAAACTAACAGTGTGTTTTCATAGAGACTTATTAACTTGTTTGGCGAGAGACTTTGTCAGCAACTCACATCTTCAATTGCAATGCTTCAGATTTCATCAACAATCCACCCAAACTCAAAACCACCCCAACATAACACAACCAAACATTAAATAACTAGCACATCATTTTTAACATCAAAATACCCAAACAAACACCATTAGATCAAGAAATCCTTCCATTCTGCTGGTATAAAATATCACAAACTCACCCGCATTTCCAGCAGTCAAGCGAACCCATACATCAAAGCATACATATCTCATTAGATACGACATTTTAGAAACTTACAGCTCCACAGAGATAGGAACTCCAAATCATAACATTATGTAACTGCTTTCCACTCAAGCCCTATCAGCCCCACTACAACAACAATGAGCTATGAAACCAGCATATAAACAAACGACCCCAAATTACAAATCATATATGAAATAGCTTTCTCAAATTGACACAAAGAGGGAGACAACAAGCCTCAATACAACATTCGCAGACCACCAGATGATAATTATGCAATGAAAACACAAGAATAAGCTCTTGAACACCTTACAACTTCCAAGCATCTACAACCCCATTCTTCACGTATTAAAAGCAATTGCATTGCAGTTTCTATCAATTCCAGGTGGGCCATCCATATCCAGCCAGAAAGGCATTCAAAATAAGCTACTGCTATAATCATTCTGTTCATCAAACAGACAGCAACAAGATATTCATATATTGCAACAAGTGATAAAATGAAATACACATATAACAGAAAATAAACAAGAAGCACAACTATCAAAGTATATTAATCTATATTTAAGAATAGGGATATATTACTATATAACACTACAACCATCACTAAGCATAACTCTAATAGAAGAAAAATAACACAACTATCAATATAGTAACTAAATAAAAAGGCTCACCTGGAAATCCGGTTTCCTTTCCCCGACTTATAGGGGCAAAGTAACTGAAAGCATGTAGATTCAGTTAGCTATTTTTATCTTTAAATCAGATTTTTTTTATGTAAAAGGATTTAGAGAGTGATATATTTTAGCTATTATTTTTGAATAGTTGAATGTAAGTCATTTTCTGAGCTTCTTTTTAGGATCAAAGGTTTTCCAGGATTTTTTGTCAACAATTCTCTTAAGACTAGTATTTGCCCATTACATGTCTTCTATTCTTTCTATTATTTTGTTATTTTTAATGAATGAGATGGCAGAGACTAGATCTTCAAATATTTTATATCCACTTTGATGAAAGATTTTTAGTTTTGCAGGGAATAACAAATGTGTTTTTATTTGATTTTTTTGAAATCACAGCTGGAGAATACTCATTATCAAATCTAATGAGATAACAATAAAAAGAAAAGCGGCTACACTCCAAGAGGTAAAAGCTGTGCTCCCAAAATGAACAAAAATCACCAAAGCGAAGAATCTGGCAACAGCTACCATGCAGAGTTCAAAATAATTTGTGACTTTGACGTAACAGCAACTTTGCTTACTCAAGTTTAAGTAAAAAACATAGCTTTATTAGTGCACTCAGTCGGTTAGCGCTTTCACATTATAGCTTCATCAGACCATTTAATAAACTGAGTACCAAGACTTCATTTAAAATCATTCAACCACCAATCATGTCATGACACATCCTAACCACTTCCAAGCCCATCCCTTTAAAGTCACATGTTAAAATTCAATATTTAAAAAACTCTTCACAGTAATTCAACACTTCAAATGCAAATAATATTAATTTCACAAAAAACTTTAACATTTAACTAAATAATTCAAACATCACTACAGTCAACTTGAGGTCAGAAATTATACTACAAACAACATTGCTGACTTCTCTAAATCACTTGTAGAAAAGTCTGACCAAATGTCAGAGCTATAAACTTTAAAATAATTTTAACTAAAACATAAAAAAAATATAATAAATATAACATGAACAACCTAATGTATACTAATTTCTATCTAACTTTAAGACTCTTAAATAGTCTGATGAAGCTATAATGTGAAAGCGCTAACCGAATGAGTGCACTAATAAAGCTGTGTTTTTTACTTAAACTTGAGTAAGCAAAGTTGCTGTTACGTCAAAGTCTCGAATTATTTTGAACTCTGCATGGTAGCTGTTGCCAGATTCTTCGCTTTGGTGATTTTTGATCAAATCTAATGACTTTATCTTTTATTTTGACTGGTGATTTTGCCCATGCTCTCTTTAATACCATCTCTTTGTCATGGGAAGAAAGAAATTTCACAATGACAGATTTAGTAAAACTAGTTTTGTTATATCTGTGTGCCCTTTTGATACCATATGAAAAAGCTTCTGGAAGTTCCAAAATTTCAGGAATCCAAGAAGAGAGGAATTTCACCATATCTGTTTCTTCTATGTTGTCAGGTAAGCCAAATGTTCTTATGTTGTTTCTTTGTGATCTGTTTTCAAGATCACCCACTTTTGATTGAAGAAGGGTGTTCTGTTTAAATAGAAAATCGATGTTATGCCCATTTTCTTGATTTCTGCTGTTTATGTCATTCAATGCTGTTTCTATTCCAGATCTCTGCTTTTTCTGCTGAGTAAGGTCATCATGTATAAGATCCATTTGTTGAGTCCATTTCTCCTTAAAGTTTTCTATTTTCATATCCATTTTATCTAGTTTTGTTGAAAGTTCTTGTAGGTTAGTTATTAAGGATTGAAGTTCTTTTTTAAAAGATGATTCTTGATGTGAAGATTTACTGTAGCTCATGTTGTTCTGATGCTGAAGATTCCTTAAAAGTATTTGACAGGAAAATGTAATACTTATAAAATATTTTTTATATATTAATCAAATATATAGTCTAAAAAATTAGTTTAAGACAAAAAATCCAAAATTAGGATAGATATATTTTTAAATTCCTGTCAAAAAAAGGTCTGAAAGACAGAGCTGATAAAAAATACTGCTACACAGTGGACATCTTGGCCATGCCTCCAGGTTAAGCAATATTGAAGCTCTCTGTAGGCATATGCAACTAGAGGTTAGCAATGCTTACCTTCACGCAAACCCGCACAAACCCACCTACAAGTGCTTAAAAGTGCCTTAATCACTCTGTATGCATCAGCCGGTGTTCTGGCCAAAAGCAAAATAAACAGCCTTTGCCGGTCTTGAACCTAGGATCCTGTAAACTGTAGTCACAGTAGTTAACCACTAAGCCATCACAGCAGTACATGAGATTGAGGTATCACCAAACAAATCCTCATTATAGTAAAATCAAACTGAAAATGTGAAAGGAATCTATATACAGTCTTATGTTCTACAACCTACTACATAACATAAATATGTGAACTGGAGTACTGCAGTAAGCCCAGATGTGAGGTGTAATTGTAATAAAGTGTTGAAGTACCCTAATAAATACAAGGACCCCATACAGTGCATGTACACATGAATCATGGATACCAGACATATATATAACATGTAATGAAAAATAAATCAATGCCAAAAAGCAAATATAATGCAAAGTAAATATTAAGCAATGCTAAGCATTGCACAGGCCAGCTTAGTAGGTGTAAGCAATGTGTAGGGCAGCTAACTCAATTTACCCATTAGTATACCCCTTTAAACAATGCCAACCTTAGGTAAGCAGGTTTGCCCATAGCTTAGCCTTTTCAAAATCGTCCAATCACAGCAAAGTGTGGGAAATTGGCCCTATTTAAACCCAACATGCAGTAATACATCTCATAACTGGTTGTAGATTCCCCTTGCAGGCACCATGTCTGGAGTGTGAGAGGGGAGTTCACTTTCAGGCGCAGTGCTGGAGCATCCAGGAGTCCAGAGTCATGGCAGGACTCCTTGTCAAAGACCATGAGCAGAGACTGCTGCAGGGCCAATACCAGGGTTCCAAATATAAAGCAGAAGCCTGGGACTGTCTCACCCATTACCTCACCAGTGCCACTGGCATACCCCAAACAGGTGAGCAGGTCAGGCATCACTATGCTGATCTGAAGATGCAAAAGGGGGATCTCTTGGATCAGTGGATCCAAGAGGCTAGGAGGACAGGGGAGGTCCCAGCTGTGTGTAAGTATCAGTCCACTACCTGTTTAATAATTGCTAGCTCATTTATATTATGGATAGGTATTGCTAAATATTCCTCTTATGTCCTTCATAGTGGCAAGTGAGTGGGCTGTGAACCAGGAGTCCCATGGATGTCGCCTGGAGAGGTTGTGACATGAGGCAGGTTAGTAATACTCTTGCATGTACTGTCATAGGAAATAAATCTAATAGTATTAATAAGTTAATTGCCTGTATAAAATCTGTATTGTTTAAGACAAGTACTGCATACACCAGAGAATATGGCAGGAAGAGTCTCATATAGGTTGTTTGTAAATAAAAGCATAATAGCCTGACAAAGAAGGTCTAACTGCTGTACTGCATGTGTTTGCTCTGGTATCATATGGTAATGCAGATTTGCAATCACTTACTAGTACTGTTGTGTTAAGCACTGTTACCCACACAATGCAACATAAATAAAAAATATGTAGGAATGTCTGTATATGACTGGTGTAATCCTCAGGAGGTCAGCTAGTACAACTGAGAGAGACAGAAAACAGTGAAAAGACAGACAACAAGATCAAAATAGCGCACGCAACTGAAATGTGAACTGTTGTATTTTTAGCACACACAGCCATGGTTCGAATCCTGGGAGTGGTAGTAGTCTGCATACAGAATCATACCCCACAACTGCACAGATATGTCCAGAATGTCCAGTAAATTGGCTCATATCTGTTGCCTGTCACTGTGTCACCCTGGGAAATCAGTGGGATGATCTTAGATGTATAGGCTGCAAACAAGAAATACAACTGTCGCACATCTATAAGAACAAACCTGTCACTCTAGCAACTCCCCAAGCTGTTATGAGAGTAATAAGCTAATAAGATGTCCCATCTACACCCCCATGTTGTCAAGCTGTGACCAGAGTGTGTACAGTAACAGAGTAAGATGTAAGTGCATAATACTAATGTGAAATCTGGTACTTTGTGTGGCAACATTCAAGTAGTGCTAACAAACATTGCTCCTACAGGTCCGTCAGATACGAACACCGTGCCCAGAAATAAAAGAGTGATACTCAGTACTGGTACTGTTTACTTTGGTATTGTATGGCATTGTTGCAGTTGCTTTGAATAATAAGGTATCACTGTCACCCACACTGTGTTACATAATATAACTGTCTAGGAAATCCTGTATAAGGGTGTTGCAAGTCACTAAAGGTTGAAGAGAGCAATAGTCTACATATGTCCCGGTTCACCTGCATGTGGTCAAAGACATTGTCAGAGTCCATGCAAAAAGAGATGGACAGGTATGTGTATAACATCACAGATGAGTTTAAAACATTTTGTTATTTAAAGAAACTATTTATATTTTGAAATATAATACCTTGTCACCTAATGGTCTAAATTTAGAAGTAAACTGGAAAAGCTTATTATAACTTTTGTATAATGGAAGTTCTCTCTTTAAATGATATACTGTTTGTTGATTGATTAATTTATGTAATTACTTAATTAATTGTGATATATATTGGAGTGGGTGTGTGTCTGTAACTTGTGTTCATTGAAGGCTATTATGCCTGGATTAAACTCATCTGTGAACTGGCGTTGTTTTTTAGGCTGTTGCCTTCTTTTCCTTTTGTTGTTTTTGGTACTTTGGTATGGATACCAGTTCGCTATTAAATACTCCTAGAGTTTTTAGAGAGAATTTCTCCCCGTCAGTCAATGGGTTTTCAGTTATTCCGGATGGTGATAATGGAAGAAGTACTAACGTTGTTAATGCCGCATCCCCTTCTACTGCTAATGGTCATACTGGAGGGGTTAATCATTTGCTTCCCGTGATGACAGTGGCTTCTGATGTGTCGGTTAGACCGAAGGTTGTGAAGGATTTTACAGGTGGGCTTCCTAAGGGTATGGCGAGAGCGAATGCTCTTAAGGACATGCCGGGTTCTTCTGTAACCATGGATCCACATTTAGACAGCAGGTTACGTGTTGCCGACTCCGCTACTAATTCCCATCGAGCAGATCCTGCAGTGAATGCAGCACCGATTGGTAACGTCTCTTCAGAATATATCACCAGACTTTTTCAAGAAAGACAGCAGAAATTTATGAACCCCTTCGGTTCCTTAGGAGGACGTGTTATTAATCCTACGTTTCCACAGGAAATTCAAGATAATATCAAAGAATTTGAAAAATTACTTTTCCGGGAAACATGGTGTCATTTCAATTTATTAGGGCTTCAAAGGTATGTAGACCTTGATATTTTTCCACGAGGTTTACGGGCTTTTAAAAGCCCAGCGACACCTTTTGATAATGCAGACAGTAATGATTTGATATTTAAAGACCGCTGGCTTTCGGCGGCGCATAATTGTGCAATGGAGTGGGTTAAAATACTTGTTGATAGGGAACAACTTCTTTTGCTGAAATTGCAAGAACAACTACATGCGATGCATTCCAGACTGTTGACAGACATAGGTGTGGTTAAGGTCAATGACATTTTTTCTAATTTAAATGACAATCTACATAAGTATGAGACAGAACAGATACAGTACAAATCAGGAAAAATCAAGAGAGACATTAAAGATTATGACAATGGGCGAGCGTTCTTATGGAAACGAAAACAAGCTTTTCGCCCTTCTAAGAAACAAGTAAATGTTAGAAATAATAATAAAAAACAGCTTTCTGTGTCATTTGCTTCTTCAGAAGGCTATGGTTTGACTACTGATTCAGATACTGATTTTCCACCTTCCAGCTGCTAATGATTCCTTAGGGCATCAGCAACGCCGAGTGATGACAGCAATTCCAGACGAGGATACAAAAGAAAGACTTTGTTACGGGTTCTTCTCCGGTGAAGGACAAACTAGACAAACATTTAAGAGGGGTAGATGGACTTGATTTTTTGAATTCTGTCTTATTGAATGATAATAATGTAGTTAATATTTCTGGCTGCAATATTTCCAATGAAGAATTATCTGTACTTCAGTTGGGCCTTAAATTTGTTCCTACTGTCTTTCCTAGGCATCATATATTGAAACAAGAGATTTTTAAATTTGTTAGAAAGCTACATTTGAGAAATTTTTTTTCAAATGATAAAAAAATGTCTATATATGATGAGCCTGGTTCTAATATGCTATATAGTGATAGTGATGATGATACTAGTATAGATAGTTATTACTGATGAATCCTTGCCTTCTTTATATTCACAAGCTTATTCTACACTTAATATGGAGGGTATTGATCTACATAGTAGATTTATTCCACCATATAATAATTCTACCATTATTCATTTTTCTGAAATGATACATTTCTCGGTACAAGAAATGTTCAATTTATGTAGGAATGATCTAAAATTATTCAATATGACCAAAAATGAATGGAAGGCTATGAAAAATCTTTCCAGTAGACAGGATATTATCATTAAAAAATCTGATAAGGGTAATAAAATTGTAATATTGAATAATAAGCAATATTTAGACATGTGTATGGAACATTTATGTGACCCATTTACTTATGAAATCAGTGATTATGATAATTATATTGCTGCCATGAAAGAATGTACTACTTTATTAGATAAGGGTGTAAGATTGGGATATATTTCTAAGGATGACCTTGATAAAAAATTCTGTTTGGAGAGCTGTAATTTAGCTACTTTTTACTGTCTCCCCAAACTTCATAAAAATATGAATAACCCACCTGGACGTCCTATTGTCTCGGCCAGTAATTATTTTTGTCGGAATATGGGTATAGTTGTTCATAATTATCTGTTATCTTATGTACAAAAAATGGAATCCTATATTAGAGATTCTTTTGACTTTATTGATAAATTAAGTCATATTACTTGGACAGATGATATGTTTTGGGTTAGTGTAGATGTTGTCAGTCTCTACACTAACATTAATCATTCTGATGGTTTGCAGGCATTATTATATTTTTTGGGGGATAATCCCACCACCCATTACATAATGGACCTTACTTCTTTCTGCCTTTCTAATAATTTTTTTAGTTTTAATCAAGTCATCTACCATCAATTAAAAGGTACTGCTATGGGGGCATCTTTTGCCCCCATGTATGCAAACCTTTTTATGGGTAAATTTGAGTTAGAGTATGTATATACTAATAAATTTTATAAAAATTATGTTTTGTGTTACTACCGCTACATAGATGATTTGATTTTTCTTTGTAGAGGTGGTAGAGAATATATTTATGAGTTTTTTTTAGATCTTAATAATAACAGATATAATTTACATTTTGATGGTCTACAGTTTGGCAGTGAAATCCATTATTTAGATATTATGTTAACTGGAGTGGTAGGTGATCAGGTCCATACTACAGTATACCGTAAGTTTACGGATGGCTATCAATTTCTTTATGGAACTAGTTGTCATCCCCCACATACATTATCTGCTATTCCTTATGGAGAAATTATTAGATTATCTAGATTATGTAATAATGAATTAAATTTAGAAAAGAACATTTATGATAGTATTATTATGTTCTTGAAAAGAGGATATAGTATTGATATATTAGATTTTTGTATCAATAAATTAATAGATAAAATAAATTTTAGAAGGGGTAATAAATTGTTGACTAGTAATAATAGAGAAGAAAGGTGTTTTTTACCTTTTATGAAAAAGGTTAGTTCTGCTAGTGGGAATAATATTTGTTCAATGACTTCTACTCAGGAAATATCAGATATTTATTTTGTCACTATTTACAACATACACAGTGACAAAATTTGGGATATCATTAAATATTTTTGGAAATTTCTGATTTCAGATAAAAATCTTTGTAAGATCTTTCCAATTATTCCTAAAATTTCTTTTAAAAGAGGTCAAAATTTATCTGATAAGTTGATTAATTCTTATTATATTTCTCCTTTAGATAAGGTATATAATAATAATTTTTCTATAGTAGGTACTAATGTTTATGCCAGTGCAATATATGTAAATATGTAAAACCATATTTTGACAATATTAATGGAATTCCATTTAGACCTAATAATAATTTTTCATGTAATTCTGTAGGGGTTATTTATTGTGTTAGATGCCCTTGTAAATTATATTATATTGGTGAGACAAAAAGAAAATTTAAAACTAGAATGCAAGAACATATTAGAGATATTAAGAAAAGAGTATTAACCAGCCCCATTGCTTTACATTTTATGGAATATCATAATAGTAATGTTGAATTGTTTGAATGTTGTGTTTTAGAAAATATTTTTGTTAAAAAAGGTGATGACAGATTAATTAAAAACATTTTGTTATTTAAAGAAACTATTTATATTTTGAAATATAATACCTTGTCACCTAATGGTCTAAATTTAGAAGTAAACTGGAAAAGCTTATTATAACTTTTGTATAATGGAAGTTCTCTCTTTAAATGATATACTGTTTGTTGATTGATTAATTTATGTAATGACTTAATTAATTGTGATATATATTGGAGTGGGTGTGTGTCTGTAACTTGTGTTCATTGAAGGCTATTATGCCGAGGCGCTAAGCTGGATTAAACTCATCTGTGAACTGGCGTTGTTTTTTAGGCTGTTGCCTTCTTTTCCTTTTGTTGTTTTTGATGTGTATAACATCAACCTGGAATCTGGGAGCATGTGTAGAAACAGTTAGTCGGTGTTAAACAATTCCTCCACAGGTATACCAGGTAAGAGGTGTATACTGCAGGTAAAACCAGTTCATGTATATAGTTATCAACAGCTGTATCACTGTCCAAGCTAAGGCAATAAGGTAGTGTAGTAATACTTGTAAGGTACAGATAACAGCACTGACTAGGAAAGTAATGCGAACTACAGGAATATACTAGTTGTTAATAGACATCTTTGTCTCCCTCCCACCATATCTCCAACAATACACTAAATACCCAACTAAATTGGTACGTGATGACTTCACTGTAATGTTGGGACATATTTCTTATTGTTTGATAATTATTTAAATCCGTTTCTATGCATGTGATATGTTGAAAGACTCCAACATTGGTGGCATGGTACCATCAATGTACCTGCATGCTGTTGTTATTACCACTGTGGTCCCATATATGCATGAGTTCTGTTTGCTATGCAACTGTTCCATATCTGGTGCCTGGTTAATGGGAATATCTATGCATGCTGTTATACCTAATCCTGGAATGTGTTGACTATTACTAACTCACATATGTTGATAAAACATAAACACCATAGCACGTATGGGAATGCAGGTCCCAGTGGACCCAGCTGTCCCACCTCAGCTGGCCATGGCACCTGGCACCAGCACATCTGGGGCCCAATGCAAGACCTCTTTGTCTGTTGGGCCTGCACTACCTTCGGATGGAACTGCCTCAGGGAATGGGGCTCGCCACCCCCTGGGAGGAGGCACGGACAGAAACCTGTCACCCGTTGCCAGGTCCGGGTCGTGGTGCATAGTGAGCTCTGCAGGGAGGTCGGAGATCTGCTATACCAGCTTGAGGGCTGCATGTCATGACTAGAGGGTGAGCCTGGATCTCCAACTCAGCCCACAGCACAGCCACCCTCGGGGCTGTGAAGGTGCATTGGTGACTGCCCATGGGAGGGGACCTCAGTCCTACTGTTTCCACTAGAGGGCTCATGAGCTTCCAATTTCCCAACACCCCTCCCCATCAATGTGCTTACCTCCCACATGTGTCATATACCATCCCTGTATGCGTCTTGTCTGTCTTGTCTGTTAACCTGCCCAACCTACCTTCCCAAATATACCTACTATCCCTTGCCACATCCCACTCTCACCTGCAAAAGAAAAAGGACAAATTGTTTCCTCCAAAAAATCACGCCCCATACATAGCTGTCCATTTTGCACGTGTCCACTGGACACATATAATCTGGTCTAATGGGCATCATGACATATTATTGTTGTCCTCAATCCTCTCTCAGGGGGTTGAGTGTCCAAATCTACCTCCAAATTCAATGTATATGCACAGCTGTTGCTGTAGAAAAAATGGGCAGCTATGGACCTCCTATACACCCTTCCTGCAAATCCCTAGCGATTTTCCCTACTGTCCTTCCTTCTCTGTTCCCCTTTTTCACCACTTTACTATCAACCCTTTTTTTTTTTCTTTTAAAGAAATGAGCGTAGGGGTAAGTGGGAGTAAACACTTTTAAGCAGCAGTAAGCAAGTTTAAGCCTGTTTGTGTGGAGGTAAGCAATGGCTACACAGGTTAAGCAATTGAGAAGCTAAATCAGTATAAGAAACTGTATTCGAAAGTTAGCAGTGCTTACCTGTATGCAAACCCATTTAAAACTGCTTAAAAGTGCCTCAATCACTCTGTATCCAACAGCCCTTGTTCTGCCCAGCAACAAAATAAACAGCATTTGTAAGGCTCAAACCCAGGATCCTGCACGCCACAGCCGAAATTATTTACCACTAAGCCATGTCAGATATACAAAACTCTGATGATTTACAAACATATCATCCTGCACAGTCATTCAACAGTAGAGGAAATGTATTAAAACATGTAGATGTATGTGTGTCTGTATATATATATATATATATATATATATATATATATATATATATATATATATATATAATATATATATATATATATATATATATATCTATATATATATATATATATATATATATATATATATATATATATATATATATATATATATGTATATATATATATATATATATATATATATATATATATATATATATATATATATATATATATATATATATATATATATATATATATATATATATATATATATATATATATATATATATATATATATATATATAAGCATAAATATATATCTATACAAGTAAAAGAACAAAAAGAGGCACACTACGACTATCAAAGCTGACCCTTTATTCCACAAGTAAGTGCTTTCACGTCACCCAAGATGCTTCATCAGACTTTCAACAAGTAGCAAACTTCTTAAATAATTGTTCAAAAACTGTTGAGTCAATGAAATTACACATAAAAACAAGAAGCTTATTAATATCTAAGTGTTTAAAAACACACATATAAAAACAGACAAAAATATATAAAATACATAATAATGATATATAAATAACACATATATCTACTTTAAAATCTCATTATAAAAGACTTTATTATAAATAGATTTATTAAAAACAATTCTACTCTATTTGATTACTTAAGCCTTACACAAACCACATTAAAACCATGTTTAGCAGATCACCCTTTGTCTCATGAATACAATGACTAGTTTAGATATATGTGGTTAATGAGCTTCCTCTTTTTATGTGTAATTTCATTGGCTCAACAGTTTTTGAACCATTATTTAAGAAGTTTGCTACTTTGTGTTGTTGAAAGTCGGATGAAACGTCTTTGGTGACGTGAAAGCGCTTACTTTTGGAATAAAGGGTCAGCTTCGATAGTCATGGTATGCGTCTTTTTGTTCTTTTACTCATTAGTTACTTTCCTTGGAGAGGCACTTTACCCTGGATGTTTTTTCATTTTCTACTGGTATATATCTATATATGTATATACAGACATATATCTACAGATATATAAGAAAACATAACAAAAACACATATGTCCACATGCGCCGTTAATGGGGGTGAGGGGGCCCAAACAACATATGTCTAGATATTCCCCCTCTCCCCCACAGCCAAACACGTTTGCTCTGCAATGCAATACCAACTGTTTTGAATCCCATAACCAGGACCCGACACAACATGGGCACAAGATGTTAACAGTACTCCATCCCACCTGCATGATGTCAGGCTGGTATAAGTAACATATCATGCAGTACAGTCTGGCTACCATAGGGAATGTACAATGTGGAAGCAATCAACATTCCTAAGATACATATACACAGACATATATATGCATATACATACATATATATATATATATATATCGATATATATGTAACTACACATACACACACAGAGATATGTATAGGAAGATACATATGTAGAAGGTGCACACAATACAGAATACCCACTATGCCTACAGTTGCCGCCTTACCAGCTGGACACTGTATGAGCCATACAAATGACAATTGTTGCCTGCAACATATACCTACAGAGAGGTCAAAGGATATAACACCACACACAGGTTTGCATACATGGGAAAGCTTTATTTGTGTACTATTACAGTTGTATATACCATGTCATATAGCTGTTTAGACTCTGGCATACATATAAACAGACTAATGCAACTGTGAAAAAGTTATATTAATACAGTATTCTGGAAAGGTTTACATATGTTGCTGTCCAGGCCAAGGCCTTCAAGTAGTACAATACTAAAGACAGACTGGGCCACAGGATACCAAACAATCAACAGTAAGTAATGCAGATGTATAGTCCAGCATCCTTTATCTACACTCTGTACACAATCCCTAAGGGATAAGGACCTCAGTTGACACAATGGGATGTATCTGTTACATAACACGGCATAACTGACACCATCACAATCACACTGACAAACAGAACAGTCTGTATAGCAGGAAGCAGTAGACCTGCATTTACCCAACGTGAATTGCATAGTAATGTACATCCAGATACCTTAAGGCAGCTTACCCCTGATACCCCCACATGTTGTTACAGCCTAGGTTAGTTATTGTGCATTCTCCCCAAAGACTGACATACAGGGACATATACCACTGTTACATACACTGGCCTCTGGAGTACATAAGGGCACACATGTATTGTGTAGATGAAGGCCGCACATATATGGACTTAACCCCAGAATATGTGTGGGGGCCACAATAGCAGTGAACTGATGGCAGGAATGGCAATGTGATATACTCACAGCCCACTACATAACAACCCCTGACAGCATGTCATATGGACAAATCCTGGTATGTAGGTGGAGGACAGAGGCTGGAACACAGGCCCATATGAGAAATACTGTTGTCATACACTAAGCATGTCACTGGTGTTACAGAATAGTCTTCAACATACTCTTAGTCAGCCATATGAAGTTAGAAACACAAATGGATGTAGCCATGTACTCATAGCACTCAACACTCACACTGCCAGTGATATATCTGACACAAGATCTGGGTGATGGACAGACAAAATATAACAGGCACAACTCTGGCCATCAAGTGGATAGGCTGACAGCTGAGAGCTATGCAGACAGACTACATTCCATGTTATACTAGTATGTACACACAAACCCTGTAACACCAGTGCTATACAATGCATACAACACCACTCACACTCTGTCTGTATTTCTGGAACCTCATACAAATATGCAGCTGGCCTGAGTGTAAAAGTTCTCTTGTAAGATGTATTGCTACCTGCTGTCTGTAACACTGCCGCCCACACACAGGAAGGATGCCCACCATACAGGAAATGTAAAGGGACCACACCCACATGATGTAGGGATTTATAGTAGTGGAGTGCCATGACAGTGGTAATTGGAAGTACTACACAGAATTCTGCATGCAGGTAGCAAGTGGAAGACACAGATTGGTGCAGAGGCCATCACCTGATCATGTGCATCACCTACAAAAGTCATGCTGCAATCTATCCAAAGCAGCTCAATCGATTTACTGGAGAGAGGCCGATGTAGAGGTAGAGAGAGCGAGAGAGAGAGAGAGAGAAAGACAGAGAAAGAGAGAGAGTGAAAGGCAAAAAAAAAAAAAAGAAAAAAACAACAGAAAAGAAAAAACATCCATCCAGCAAACTATCCAGGGGAGACATAATTCCCACAACAGGTATGTGATGTATATATGCATGTAATTGACAGTAGTACTTGGTCCATAAAAATGGGATAGATGATGTGGAATGATTTATATGTGCCATCAGATGTTGTTGTTGTAATGATGTCCAGCTGAACAACTGCTAAGGACAATAGAGTCTGCCCACGTGGGTAGTGGGCCATACCCGTCAAATGTGCAGAGCAGCACTGACTGATAAGATGTTATCCATCATAGTGTGTGTTGTCTAATGGGAAGCATGTATATTACTGTGGCCAATAGCTGGTGGTGGAAGTAATGCCATAATGATGGACACGTGGGTTCCACAGCCCACCACTTGCAGGATACTCAGGTTGACCTTATTGTAGCATGCCGGAATGCCATAGGTGTGTAATAGGGTTACCTGCTATCTGTCCTTACATATACCCCCCCTAATTTCAGGCTGTGTCCATATGTGGCACCTGCCTGTGTTGTAGCAAGGCAAAACAGTGCATCTGTGCAGGAAGGTGTTGTGAGACTGTGGACCTGATGTTTGAATGTACCCCATATATAGGTATGTATATGTGGACATATATATAAATATATATATATATATATATATATATATATATATATATATATGTATGTATGTATGTATGTCCACAAATATACAGATACCCATGTGTAGACATATATAAACACATATATACAACATCATATATAGCTACACATATATAGATATATACCTATATGCCCATGTCTACATATATATATATGCACAATCAAACATATATGTATGCACACAGATATTTACAGCTGTCAGTGTGTGCAACATGGATGGGTGTGTCACATGTGAACCCCTTGTTGGGACCACATTGCCCTTGTCTATGAAGTATGGAATGGGAATATGGGGAAGTATGGCAGGTATAGTTGTGGAGGTTGTCAGGGTTGATAGATATAGAGGACAGCCTACAGGGGTGGTATGTGATACATGTGGTGGGTAAACACCCTGGATGGTGTGTGTGGTCTGTGATGTGAAAGCCCCTTGGGCCCCAATATGGACACAATGGGAACAACATATTATTGTTGTCCTCAATCCTCTCTCAGGGGTTTGAGTGTCCAAATCTACCTCCAAATTCAATGTATATGCACAGCTGTTGCTGTAGAAAAATGGGCAGCTATGGACACTCCATACACCCTTCCTGCATATCCCTAGCTATTTTCCCTACTGTCCTTCCTTCTCTGTTCCCCTTTTTCACCACTTTACTATCAATCCTTTTTTCTTTTCTTTTAAAGAAATGAGCGTGAGGGTAAGCGGGAGTAAACACATTCAAGCAGCAGTAAGCAAGTTTAAGCCTGTTTGTGTGGAGGTAAGCAATGACTACACAGGTTAAGCAATTGATAAGCTAAATCAGTAGAAGAAACTGTATTCGAAAGTTAGCAGTGCTTACCTCTATGGAAATCCATTTGCAACTGCTTAAAAGTGCCTCAATCACTCTGTATTCAACAGCCCTTGTTCTGCCCAGCATCAAAATAAACAGCGTTTGTAAGGCTCGAACCCAGGACCCTGCACGCCATAGCCAAAATGATTTACCACTAAGCCATGTCAGATATACAAAACCCTGATGTTTTCACAAACATATCATCCTGCACAGTCATTCAACAGTAGAAATGTATTTAAACATGTAGATGTATGTGTCTGTATATATATTTATGTCTAAACAGATATAACATATCTATATATGTGTATATATATATATATATATATATATATATATATATATATATATATATATATAAAACACACATATTCATATATATATATATATATATATATATATATATATATATATATGTCTATATATATATATATATATATATATATATATATATATATATATATACATACATATGCATACATCTATAGATATAGATGTCTACATCTATATGTCTCTCTCTATAGATATATATATATATATATATATATATATATATATATATATATATATATATATATATATATATATATATATATATATATATATATATATATATGTAAGCATAAATATATATCTATATACAAGTAAAAGAACAAAAAGAGGCACACTACGACTATCAAAGCTGACCCTTTATTCCACAAGTAAACGCTTTCACGTCACCAAAGATGCTTCATCAGACTTTCAACAACACAAAGTAGCAAACTTCTTAAATAATTGTTCAAAAACTGTTGAGCCAATGAAATTACACATAAAAACAAGAAGCTCATTAATATCTAAGTGTTTAAAAACACGCATATAAAAACAGACAAAAATATATAAAATACATAATAATGAGCTATAATTGAAAATCCTTGTTAACATTTCATATAAATAACACATATATCTACTTTAAAATCTCATTATAAAAGGCTTTATCATAAATAGCTTTATTAAAAACAATTCTACTATTTGATTACTTAAGCCTTACACAAACCACATTAAAACCATGTTTAGCAGATCGCCCTTTGTCTCATTAATACAATGACTAGTTTAGATATATGTGGTTAATGAGCTTCCTCTTTTTATGTGTAATTTCATTGGCTGAACAGTTTTTGAACCATTATTTAAGAAGTTTGCTACTTTGTGTTGTTGAAAGTCTGATGAAGCATCTTTGGTGACGTGAAAGCGCTTACTTGTGGATTAAAGGGTCAGCTTCGATAATCGTGGTATGCGTCTTTTTGTTCTTTTACTTATTAGTTACTTTCCTTGGAGAGGCACTTTACCCTGGATGTCTTTTCATTTTCTACTGGTATATATCTATATATGTATATACAGACATATATCTACAGATATATAAGAAAACATAGCAAAAACACATATGTCCACATGCGCCGTTAATAGGGGTGAGGGGGCCCAAACAACATATGTCTAGATATTCCCCCTCTCCCCCACAGCCAAACACGTTTGCTCTGCAATGCAATACCAACTGTTTTGAATCCCATAACCAGGACCCGACACAACATGGGCACAAGATGTTAACAGTACTCCATCCCACCTGCATGATGTCAGGCTGGTATAAGTAACATATCATGCAGTACAGTCTGGCTGCCATAGGGAATGTACAATGTAGAAGCAATCAACATTCCTAAGATATATATACACAGACATATATATGCAGATACATACATATATATATATATATATATATATATATATATATATATATATATATGTGTATGTGTATATCGATATATATGTAACTACACATACACACAGAGATATGTATAGGAAGATACATATGAAGAAGGTGCACACAATACGGAATACCCACTATGCCTACAGTTGCCACCTTACCAGCTGGACACTGTATGAGCTACCCATACAAATGACAATTGTTGCCTGCAACATATACCTACAGAGAGGTCAAAGGATATAACACCACACACAGGTTTGCATACATGGGAAAGCTTTATTTGTGTACTATTACAGTTGTATATACCATGTCATATAGCTGTTTAGACTCTGGCATACATATAAACAGACTAATGCAACTGTGAAACAGTTATATTAATACAGTATTCTGGAAAGGTTTACATATGTTGCTGTCCAGGCCAAGGCCTTCAAGTAGTACAAAACTAAAGACTGACTGGGCCACAGGATACCAAACAATCGACAGTAAGTAATGCAGATGTATAGTCCAGCAGTCTCTATCTACACTCTGTACACAATCCCTAAGGAATAAGGACCTCAGTTGACACAATGGGATGTATCTGTTACATAACACAGCATAACTGACACCATCACAATCACACTGACAAACAAAACAGTCTATATAGCAGGAAGGAGTAGGCCTGCATTTACCCAAGGTGAATTGTATAGTAATGTACATCCAGATACCTTAAGGCAGCTTATCCCTGATACCCCCACATGTTGTAACAGCCTAGGTTAGTTATGGTGCATTCTCCCCATAGACTGACATACAAGGACATATACCACTGTTACATACACTGGCCTCTGGAGTACATAAGGGCACACATGTATTGTGTAGATGAAGGCCGCACATATATGGACCCATCCCCAGAATATGTGTGGGGGCCACAATAGCAGTGGACTGATGGCAGGAATGGCAACATGACATACTCACAGCCCACTACATAACCCCTGACAGCATGTCATATGGACAAAGTCTGGTATGTAGGTGGAGGACAGAGGCTGGAACACAGGCCCATTGTTAAATACTGTTGTCATACACTAAGCAAGTCGCTGGTGTTACAGAATAGCCTTCAACATACTCTTAGTCAGTCATATGAAGTTAGAAACACAAATGGATGTAGTCATGTACTCATAGCACTCAACACTCACACTGCCAGTGATATATCTGACACAAGATCTGGGTTGTGGACAGACAAAATATAACAGGCACACCTCTGGCCATCAAGTGGATAGGCCGACAGCTGAGAGATATGCAGACAGACTACATTCCATGTTATACTAGTATGTACACACAAACCCTGTAACACCAGTGCTTTACAATGCATACACCACTCACACTCTGTCTGTATTTCTGGAACCTCATACAAATATGCAGCTGTCCTGAGTGTAAAAGTTCTCTTGTAAGATGTATTGCTACCTGCTGTCTGTAACACTGCTGCCCACACACAGGAAGGATGCCCACCATACAGGAAAGGTAAAGTGACCACACCCACATGATGTAGGGATTTATAGTAGTGGATTGCCATGACAGTGGTAATTGGAAGTACACAGAATTCTGCATGCAGGTAGCAAGTGGAAGACACAGATTGGTGCAGAGGCCATCACCTGATCATGTGCATCACCTACAAAAGTCATGCTGCAATCTATCCAAAGCAGCTCAATCAATTTACTGGAGAGAGACCGAGATAGACTTAGAGAGAGCGAGAGAGAGAGACAGAGAAAGAGAGAGAGTGAAAGGCAAAAAAAAAAGAAAAAAACAACAGAAAAGAAAAAACATCCATCAAGCAAACTATCCAGGAGAGACATAATTCCCACAACAGGTATGTGATGTATATATGCATGTAATTGACTGTAGTACTTGATCCATAAAAATGGGATAGGTGATGTGGAATGATTTATATGTGCCATCAGGTGTTGTTGTTGTAATGATGTCCAGCTGAACAACTGCTAAGGACAATAGAGTTTGTTCCTGTGGGTAGTGTGCCATACCCGTCAACTGTGCAGAGCAGCACTGACTGATAAGATGTAAGCCATCATAGTGTGTGTTGTGTAATGGGAAGCATGTATATTACTGTGGCCAATAGCTGGTGGTGGAAGTAATGCCATAATGATGGACACGTGGGTTCCACAGCCCACCACTTGCAGGATACTCAATTTGACCTGTATTGTAGCATGCTGGAATGCCATAGGTGCGTAATAGGGTTACCTGCAATCTGTCCTTACATATACCCCCCTAATTTCAGGCTGTGTCCATATGTGGCATCTGTCTGTGTTGTAGCAAGGCAAAACAGTGCATCTGTGCAGGAAGGTATTGTGAGACTGTGGACCTGATGTTTGAATGTACCCCATATATAGGTATGTATATGTGGACATATATATAAATATATATATGTGTGTGTGTGTGTATATATGTAAATATATATATATATATATATATATATATATATATATATATATATATATATATATGTCCACAAATATACAGATACCCATGTGTAGACATATATAAACACATATATACAACATCATATATATCTACACATATATAGATATATACCTATATGCCCATGTTTACATATATATATATATATATATATATATACACACACACACAAACATATATGTATGCACACAGATATTTACAGCTGTCAGTGTGTGCAACATGGATGGGTGTGTCACATGTGAACCCCTTGTTGGGACCACATTGCCCTTGTCTATGAAGTATGGAATGGGAATATGTGGAAGTATGGCAGGTATAGTTGTGGAGGTTGTCAGGGTTGGTAGATATAGAGGACAGCCTACAGGGGTGGTATGTGATACATGTGGTGGGTAAACACCCTGGATGGTGTGTGTGGTCTGTGATGTGGAAGCCCCATGGGCCCCAATATGGACACAATGGGAACAAGCCTCCCACCCATTGCTACTCACAACAGCATTCCACATCCCAAAGGTGCCTGGCCTGGAGGGTGAGCAGGAGGAGCATGTGGAACCTGTGAATGTGTACTGGGTGCCTCAAGGTGATGTAGCACATCCCACATGTGTCGGTGGAGCCTGCTATGGAACAGACCCTGGAACTGACCACAGGGGACAAGATCATGTCTGCTTGTGCCCCGGGGGGGACAACATCCCTTGAGTTGGTTCCACCTGAAGGTATTGCTGGACCAGTACATGAGGAGGCCCCAGGGTGGGTCCCACATGTGATGTGGCCTGGTAACATGGGTAGATGAGTTTGGAGAGGTGGTTCTGCTGGCCAATAGTCCATAAACATGCTATTGTGTCACTGTTATAGAACATATGTGGGTAGTAATAGCCTACACAATCCTGGAACATGTCCAACAGCATGCATAGATATCCCCAATAACACAGAATGTCAGATGTGCAACAATCGCACAGCAAGCATACCACAGGCATATATGGAACCATAGTGGCCCTAACAATGGCATGCAGGTGAATAGTCTGTAACAGGCCAGCAATGATAACGTCCACACAGGTAACATGGCTACAAATACATCGCACAAAGTGTGGTACAATACAATATCTGTCCCACTGGTAGGTAAGCTGTAGCTATACCTATTGAGTTGTGTGTACAGTTTGTTGTCACTGATATGCTGGGGGGGTGACAATGATATGTATTAAGAACTGCGGTAACTTTGCTGTATGACTTGCTCACACCTGTTTCCATCTTTATGTCTTTCAGGCAAGATGTCACATGGAAGGCTCCTGGCTCACTCAGCTGCTGAGAATGAAATTGTGGCAAACCACCTAATCCAGCACTACCCCATCTTGTTTGGCCAGGCCGCCCATGAGTAGCAGGAGTGGACCGCCCTGTGAAATGACCTAGTCCACATAGTCAATGATGTCGGTCTACACAACCGCAGTTATGAGCAGGTCCAGCATCATTGTTCTGACATGCTTCGCAATGCCCATCAGCATGCTGCTGTAGTCTGGGGGATCACCTTGCAACAGGGGGGCCCATGCCATTCATCCCCCTGACACGTGTTGAGGAGCTCCTAGCCAGCCTTGTGGCACCTGCCCGTCTGCATAGCCGACAACTGCCGGAAACCATTGTGGAGGTGGTTGCTACCCACACACCGGCTGAGGAGCATGCAGGTAAGGCCACAGGGCACATCAGTAGACCACTGTTGTGTATGCATCCACATTTGTACAGGTAGATCATGCATATCTGACATGCCATAGATGTAGTTTGTTGCTGCATAGTAGTGAAAAACAGATGTGTATATGTGGTAATATTGTGGACATGTACTGTTGATGTATTGTAATGCTGCACCCACCTTGTAGCAATGCCACAGATGTGGCCACTGACTTTGCATTTCTCACCCTCTAATGTAGGTCCCTCTGCTGTACCACCAAGGCAACAGCCTGTAGCTGATGAGTATGGTTTATGTTGTTGCTTGCCAATACACTGAGCATGTAATGGCTATGGTATATTACATGCACACATCTAACACATTTACCCAGAATGCATGATGTACATGTGCATGTATGGTTGCTGTTAAATGCATGGCATCACAGTGGTGACCATGATGTGGTATTGGAAGGGTATGTCAGACACCTGCAAGATAACTAACATCCTGTCATTGCGGAATGTGTCCACAGGGAGCAACATAATGGTGAGAGACATGGCCTACAGTAGGGACATGTTTGAAACATCACCCATATACAGTGCAACACCAGTGTATATACCAGTAGTAAAATGGCAACTGTTGCAGAGTTACACTATGGCATACTGCATTACTGTGGTCCACATTATCAGCTGGGACTAAGCTGTAACATGTGGTGTTCAGTGTATGGGACACTGCAAACTGACACGCATGTGTAGGGCTTACTTATCATGCATCTGCAAAAAGGCTGAAGGTGGGAGGGGGTGTCATCATGACACACCAGTGCACTGCAGCAGGGATCCTAAGGATGCTAAGAATGGCTGTATCTGCACACTGTCAGGTTCAGGAACTGAGGCAGATGTAACTCTACCCCCACAGCAATAGTGATGGCAATGTGTGAACACCAAGGGATGTGCACATGAGTAGACCTTGCAATCATGTAGATTAGGGGGACATGTGTAGGGCAGACTGAACATACACTGGCAAATGCAGATGGCCCATGCTTGTATACCGCTGCCAGGAGTAGTGACTGCTGTAGTACATATAACAATAGGTGCAACAAACCGTCATGATAAGGGTGTGCACACATATGCATACACGGAGTGTATGCATCATGGTCAGCATCTGCACACCTAACACATTCCGTAGACACTGCATGTGAATGTACAGGACATATGTCACATATCGGGCTCATGTACTATTAATATATGCGGTGATGTGGTCCCATGGCAGATCAAGGAAGTGTGTGTCATATCAATAAGGGTGTGTACACTCCCCATAGCCATGGTATACTCTGATGGTTGTCAGTGTAATAGTATTGGATTGGTTATAAATGGTCCGCTGATGTTGAGAGCTGTAAACCAGACATCAGGCATTCACAAATGACATCTGTTCACATATCATCCCAGGTATGTGATGCTGAAAAACCAGTAGTAAAATGGCAACTGTGAGCATTACTGCACGGGTTCAGGAACTAGAAGGGAGGCAGACTCTACCCCCACCAATAGTGTGTGGCAATGTGAACAACACTGAAGGGATGTGCACATAGACCTTGCTTGCAATCATGTAGAGGGGACATGTAGTGTAGCAGACTGATACACACTGGCAAATGCAGATGGCCCATGCTTGTAAGCTGACATAACTGACACAGTACTACACATTCAGCAATGGGTTGTACACCTGTGAGGTGTGGTGTACAGTACATGGCAGGGTGCAGAACAGGTGCACAGCAATACTGTGTACATGGGTGCAGTGGTATCCAGGGGAAGGGGCATCACTTAATAACACAGCACATGCATCACACACATGTATACTGTCGCTAGCATGGATTGACTATAGCTGCACTGCATGCTGTTGTGTAAGATATGTTATGCATGTTTTCTGATGGGTAAAAGGAGGACTGTGTGTACTATCATTGTGCAACCTCACCTGCATGTGTGTGTTTGTCTCGGTGGGTGGTTAGTTTGTCTGTAGGGTCACTCTGGTGAAGTGGAAGGAGGTTGATGCATTTAGGATGCATGTGTACATGTGTGTGTGTTTGTGTGGATGCCAATGTATGCACATGTGTGACTGTGGGGTTGTTCATACAGCAGTACTTCCTTTTGGGATCATGCAGTACATGGACATGGACTGACACATGACACACCAGGAATACTTGTCATGTATGTAATCACAGGGCAACTGATAGTATAATAAGGTCTGTAGCATGGAACAGGCATTGGGAGGGAAGGTAGACACCAGGTATACTCTTAACTCATTCACTCCAATGGAGCTCTGGAAGCTTGCACTGTAAGTTCTAATGGGCGGAGCCTAAGCCTTTTGACAGAATCAAATTATGTCCTCACTTTTCAAACAAATGTTCATATATCTGGAGCCGTAGAGGTTATGAAAGAGGTATAAATGGCAAACTCTTCAGCACAAGCTATTTTTATAGTGGTAGTATTTTTTAGGTTCTAGGTCTTAAACTGAATTTTATATGTCACAGTAAAAACAGTAACTATTATGTTTGTAATATTTTGTAAACAACTTACAATATCTCAGCAACTTCTCAAGTTGCACACATACTGTCAGCAGCATTTTATTCATCTAGCTGAGAACTTTCATATGAGGCTAAGGAGTTCTGTCTGTGTTACTTGGTTGTTGAGATATTTAGAAAAATGTGAAATTATATCTATATAAATTAATACCATAAAAACAACAGTTAATATATCTTTACCTGCAGTAGACAGAGGTCAGATATTAATGCAGTTGAGTTTGGCATTGTGTAAGCTTTAAGATGAAATATTTTAAAAATCTTATACATAGCATGGCTTTGGAATTCTTGATGCACATACAAACAAGAAATATTTGACGCCTAGAGGCATCAGTAGGAGGTAACTGCATATGCACCTGGAGGCGTCACTCAGATGTAATGAATTAATATTGCATTCAGCAGAGAGGTAACTGACAGCCCACGTATGCACCACTACAGATGCATTGGGGAATTACTAGACAACACCAGTGAGTGTATCCATATATTACAGTAGTCACATGATAGGCTGATTGAGCAGCATATCTGGCATGTACATCATGAGCAATAGATACACATGACACTCCAGTTAGTGATATTATGGAGTGAACATATTAGCCCCTCACATATAGGGGCCATGCTCATGAGGTCCGGACATACACAGGGTGAACACTGAATGACAGCAGTGAGGCCAGGTAAAACCACTCCACTCAGGTTAGCGAGGTAATGGAGTAACACGTCTTGTGTTGTGATCACTTGTCTAGGCATTTAGCGGAATGATACGTTAATGAGTGGTATTAATGAGTGTATGTTAGCAAGTGTGATGCAGGATGGAGAATGCATGGGAATATACGTGGGACTGTCTGTAAAGTCACGGATAGGTAGTTATTAAGGTGGTGTGTGTGTGTGTGTGTGTGTGTGTGTGTGTGTGTGTGTGTGTACTGTTATGCAATGCTGTACAGGTCTTCAAGTGCATTTATTGTTTTCCCCCACAGGTGGCGAGGTGGGTCAGGGTCCCTCCTGCATCCAGTCTGATGTTGGTGTCCATACAGACACCAAAGATATTGATAGTACTGTTGAGGCACAGGTGGGGTTGTCAGGGGCCGAAGCAGTGCCATCATTTGACATCCCCCTTTCAGCCACCCCAAACCTGCACACAGTTTCAGTACCTATATACACCCCATCACCGGTGGCCATAGTGGAGGGACAGCTGGCATTTGATGGCAGTGCACAGGAGAGTGTGGTAACCATGCCTACTGTGTCTGGTCACAGCAAGCATAGCTGGATGTCTGGCAGGGTACCACATAGGCAGATGTTCCAGGGTGCTCGTGGTAGGGCCGCTGGTCATCATGCCCCTGGAAGATGCGACTTGACTGGTCCCAGCAGATGCATGTTGCAGGCTGTCATGGCAGCGCAGGCAAGTATGGAATGTTACACAAGACAGGGCCTGAGGCTGCAGAGGGTTGCTGTCACATTTGCAAGCGACAACTTCCGTGAACTGTCTGGTGCCATCTGTGCTTATACTGAGCTCATGAATAGATGGTCTGGTGAGATGATGGCCCTTATTGAACATGGTTTGCCCATGCTTGAATGCGGGGTGGGAGTGTGGCGATGGCCAAATGGATGTAGGCCAGCAACGCCAACAGCTAGCAGTCAATGTGGATGTGCTAGGACACCAAGGGGCTCCCGTAGTAGCAGTACCAGCCCCGACACTGCAGGGGGGGGCACTGTCCACACCACAGCAGGCCACAAGCATGTGGCCCTGGACAGACCCAGGAGGGACCTGGTTCCAGCGGACATTTGTCATCATCAGAGGAGAGTAGCACATCGAGGCCTGTACCTGGACATGCCCATGGAACAGTCCCTGCCAGATATGGTCTGCAGCTGTCCATAAACACCTGTGTAGGGCAGCCACATGGCAGAACTGTGTGTATGCATACCCACACACTATACAAACACACCTAGGGCAACCCCATACCTACATTCACCACATCACCATGCCCAGTTTACCTCATTACACCCCTCATCCACACACATGGTGTCAAATGTATGGCCCACCCTCGGCCTCTGGCAAGCCAACAAGATACCATGTGCTTATGATGATACATGTGCCACATTCCTGTCATCCATAACATCGATGCAGGGACAGGTTAATATGGTTCTGATGCACATGGTGACTGTACTACAGTGTACCAAAGTACTGCAGTCTAACATGTTGTCAGGAGTAAAGTTTAATGCATATATATGTCAGGTAGTGTAGCTGTCCAGCAATGATGCATTGTAGTTGTTAGTAACACTGGTTGATTGTAGTCTCTATAATGTTATCCATTTGTGTTGTAGGTGTACATGTGTCAACACAAGGATGGTCTGCAGTCATATTTCACAATGGGGTATGGCACTGTGGTGACACCATGGCTGTGACATATCTGGGGAACAGTTGAACACATGTCACAGGTTTTTATAACAGTTATTGCCTGTGCCACATGGACAGTTGACCCGCTGGGATGTGTATAATCTGCAACTTGATGTAGACCCATCCACATACATGCACACTCTTACTTGGCAACACTGGGACTAGACCCCTTCTTAGGTATATATTGCTAGTGAAGTGAGTAGCTTTCACTGCACACACCACACAGCATCTAGGGTGAGGTGTGTTCCAAGTTACATGTTGCATGCAGAACATCCCCAGACATGTACAGTATGCTAATGGGGGATGTAATGGGGTTTGTAATGGGTATATATGACAACAGACTATGGCAATGGATGTTACAGTGGTTGTGAAGGCCCTCGTGGAATTCCCAAGTACAGGTGTGCTGACACACAGAAACTGCTATACTCAGTAATGCACACATACACATGTGTCAGTACTGGGGTGCATCGCTGCAGGTGGTCATAGCTGTGTACCTAACTATTGTCCATGGAGAGATGGGTTGTGTAGGGGATGTGTGTACAGTGGTATCCTGCCACCTGCCATGTGGCAGCAGGCAATCTATCAACAGGCACTACTGTGGAGACCCTCAGGGTGAGACTGACATGCATCAGACAATCCTCTGCACACCTCCTGTACATGGCCACTGAGGTGAACAAGTTGACATGTATGCAACATGTATTACAACACATGGTTAGTGCCTGTGATGGAGACCTGTACCCAAGCATGTTCCGTTGACTGTGGTAGAGTAGTGGAGGTACCCGTGGCATGTGGTGCATACAGGGTGTTGTCTCCTCTATGTGCCAGTTCTAACACAGCTGGGCAGACATGCCAGTGTCAATCAAGCTTATGTTGCCTGTACATATCCTAGCTGGATACCTGCCATCTGCACATCTGTACAGGGACTGACAGTTATCAGCTTGGCAAGTAGCTATGCAGTAGGATGAGTGTGTTGACAGATAGATGTTTGACAACAATATGTATGCCATAACTACATGTCAGAAGCCCTCACTAACATGCGCTGTACAGACGGTAGTCTACAGTTACATTCCACATGTCTGATCATTATACAGTAGGGGTTATATACTGCGACACAGCTCACAGACTAGGGATACAACTGTGAGGTCCTCAGAGTCCAGCTATGTATATTGTGTGCCTGTTGTCAATACTACATTTAGCACTCTACTGTTGCCTGGGTAAGCACTGTCAACAGTAGTACTGCCATGATACACTACATGCCAGTGTGACAGCATGTACCCTGGGCTACTACCCCTGTATGTAACACATTCACATGGATAACAGTGCTTTACGGGCCTCATATATGTCTGTGTCCCAGACATGACACTCACACCCCTTGGTACTGTAATGACAGCACATAGGCACATGTATTGTACATGACATTACATACACTTATTACAGATGTCATTACCCTGCTATGTTATCAGACTGGGTGGTGTGAACTGGTTACCAGGGCTAAGCCATGCTTAGCAGGTATCAACATTGCTGCAATATAACAGCTAAGCTGATTTGCGCACTGGTAAGCAAAGCCTACATTGTCAAAGCACCCGTACATTTACCCGTAGCTTAGCACTACTTAGCTTCATGCAAACCCACACAAACACGCTTAAAGCTGCTCAAAACTGCCTTAACCACTCTGTATCCATCAGCCCTTATTCTGCCCAGCAACAAAATGAGCAGCCCTTGCAGGTCTTGAACCAAGGACCCTGTACACTATAGTCACAACACATAACCACCACGCCATGACCACTGTGAAGACAGCCGTTGTTTTTCCAATATATCTGTCAATACACATATTGATTAGTATTGAACAATTGCCTTTACTTCCACAATTGTGTAGTACTTATTAATATGACTGCTGCATCACATATGTTGTTTTATCATAATGTACACATATCAGATACATACAGTGAGATACATCTGGGAGGTTATACACACCTGTGAGGTTTACACATGACAGGAATATGGATATATACATATAATATGTTGATATATGTCTACATGTACATGCACATGTATATTCATACACGTCTGTATACACATCTGTATAGTGCATCATATAAATGGCCATGTGTAGATCTCTTTGCATATACATACACACACACATATATATATATATATATATATATATGTATATATAGATATATGTATATATATATATATATATATATATATATATATATGTATATATAGATATATGTATATATAGCTATATATGTATGCACATCCTATGTGTACAGATATGCCTATTTATGTATGTATATATATATATATATATATATATATATATATATATATATATGTGTGTGTGTGTGTGTGCGTGTGTGTAGATATCTATAACTATATGTGCATACATATCTATTCTGATATACTTATTACTGTCAATATATATGTAGATATCCATAAATATATGTGCATATGTATCTCTACCTGTATATGTGTAGACATATATTGCTGTGTATATGTATATATATCTGAGTGTTTTATATATATATATATATATATATATATATATATATATATATATATATATATATATATATATATATGTGTGTGTGTGTGTGTGTGTGTGTGTACATATACATATCCATCTATGTATGTCTATATGTATATGTGTATATATCTATATAAATATATGGATAATTATATATACATATATGTTCACCACATATCCAGAACACGGAGTAGAGTCCTAACTCAGCCCCAATAGTCCCAACCTCTTAGTGCAAGAGAATGTCAGGTATGTATTGCAGGTATATATGTAGACTGTTGCTACTGTAATAGGGGTTGACCTAGCAGACATGTTGTGTGCGGGAGGTCACATCTGCTTTCAACATGTGCACTATTGGCTACTGACAGACATCCTAAGGACATCATAGTACAGTACCACTGCTAGCACAGTAATGAACCTGTGGATTACAGCAGAGATATGGCCAATAAATGTGGACAGTCTGACACACTCTGGTCAGTCCAGAGGTATACACAGAACCCCTTACTGCAAGACATGTGGACCAAGCCTGACAATGTGGATGTTAACAGCCATGTAGATGGGTATATCACATAAATACTGGTATACATATGCCCCCATAGGTTATGCTTTCACACACATGCCTGTCTGTCCTGACACATAATAACCACTGTTACAGAGGTAACATGGCCACATACTACTGACTAGTTAGTGACACACATCTGTACAGCATCCCACTGCTTTGTTAGAAATACATGACTGTTATGGTGGCCCGGCGGCAGTACATCTGGCAAGTATCTGGACATAACATTACACTTGGTAAGTACACTAAGCTGCTAAGCATGTAACAAAGGACTGTGCAGGCCACAGGCAGACTGCCACAACACTGGCCTACATTTCTTATGGGGGAATACACATGTACCTGCATATATAGCAGGCTCTACAGGCATATCACAGCACAGAGTAACAGACATCTGTGTGAAAGTGCATAACCACAGCCAATATGAACACAGCCACAACTACATATGGTAAGCTAGCTGAATATTACTGTATATGGACTATCTGATTAACACCATCCTCAAGTGCCAGTCACACACTGATCTCACATATACTGGGCCACTCCACAGTGTGGTCCGATGCCTGTCTGTGGAATGGGACATGTGTGTGTTTGGCCCTAAAAACATGTAAGCTGATAGGGTAACATACACTGGAGCATCATATAACATCAGAGAGAACAGGACCAAGAACAATGACATCTACCGCAGTTTGTACAAAGGCCAAGGTACATCTTCACAATACACACACTTTCGACAATCACCATATGTACACAGACCTCAGTACTGTACACACAACTACAGTATGCCCAGGTTATGTCTTCAAATATAACCCCTACTATACATAACATGTGTAGCAGTTTGATATCTCACTGGCTTGTTATCAGATATGATGTGAATAAAAAATGGTGCACAGAGCATATGCACCTCTTACTGCATGACATATGTACAAAGGTTGACAGAGTTGTGGCTGGAGGCACAAACACAGGGCCAATATTGACATGTTGCTGTGATAAACTCATACATTTACTGTTGTAAAAGGGTTTGTTGCGACATATGTCCAGTGAGGGATATGAAGTCAGTAACTCTCATGACTGTCACCATGTACTGACTGCAATCCTCAGACTATGCTTCTGCAGTTCTCAAATAGGTGCTGTCTGAGTAACACAAGAAACAAAAGGCACCACACACTGCTCAGTCTGCAGATGACCCTACAGATGGGAGTTTCCTCAAAAACATAACACTGTCATGACAGGTATTAAAACATGGAGTCCAGCCATATCCACACACACCCTGTTAAACCAACATTACTCCAAATGCAGAATAGCAACACTTACATTCTGTAGTCATTTTAGGCACATTCCCCTCCTGTGTGTTGGCCTGTTTCCACAGTGTATGTTGTTAGAGGTAAATCCCTAATCCATCTGTGATGCTGTTTGCCAAACACCAGATCTAGGTCCTGCTCACAGTGAATGAAAAGGCCCAACACCAACATGATGTTCCTAGATATTGGAGTGTGTTTCCTTGCAATTGGCTATGGGAATGTTACCACAGCTGTTTCACATGCAATTAGCTAGAGGAGGGCTGCAATTCATGCAGAGGCCATCAGCTGATCATGAGCATCACTTACAAAACACATGCTGCTGCCTAAGCAAAGCAGGTGTAGCTCTCCACATCCACCAGAGAGGGAGTGAGATAGGTAGATAGAGACAAAGTAAATCAGGGAGGGGGTGGGACAGTAAAACCAAAGCATGCTTTGGCACACACCTAGCAGTACAGGGTATCAAACCCCTGACTGACTATGTATTGCTATCACATGTCTTTGCAGTTATTGCATGCACCACATAGCTTACATGTTGAGGAGCTGTCCAAACATATATGTGATGGTGAGTGACATCTGCAACAAGTATATGGTAGCGATATGGTAGGTGTAGTACACGTGTCTGTCCACATGACCAAGTGTCAGTGTCAACACAGCCACACTCTCCTGGGGACTCACACACATTGACACACTTGGCAGGGTCAGGAATACACTTCCTAACTAGTTAGTTTGCCACAATACAGTACTGTGCAGGTATCACATGCACCACAGTGGTTATCCAGAGGTTATATGGGCAAAGGGTATGTGAAGGAGTCTGACATCAGACAGCATGCTTCAGTATGCCAATGGGGGTTTTAGTGAGTACAAATGTGGTCAGTAGCATTATACTCCACACACACAGACACGGGGTGCCAGTACTGACATGCATGTTGTGTGCATTACTTCACGGGTGTGTTGCGGTTGACTGTGGTAGAAGGCTATACAAGGCTAGGTGAAGGGTATACCTTGGGATCAGGCCACAATGGTCTGCAGTGTGGCTCAGGGGTGTTGTGTCTGGATTGACCCACACAAGTGGGTATTGTATTCATCATCCAGTCACTTGGGTAACTATTGTGTGTGGCCATTGCTGTGCAATGCTTGCCATGTATGTGTTATTTAGTCCATGACATGGACACTGTTTGGGATGTGCACATGTCCCACATGCATGTACAGTGACATGTGGAACTGTACCTGGGGTGTCTGGCCCATGTTGTGTACACAGATTGTTATCATCAGATGTGCCTGTCCTGGCCTCATGTGCCAGGAACAGGCAATGGACAGCAGGTTGACCCTGCACCTACTTTGATAGTATGATACAGGTATTCCCTGGTGTCAGTGGCATCTGTCCATACAGGGCATGTGTATAAGGCATAGTATGTCCTTTGTGGGTCACATTTGATGGCACCACAGGTGTTTCAGGCGTCCAGTGAGGAACATAGTGAAGGCACACTTTCTGCATGTACGTGCATATTGTACTGATGGACAGGGTTCCATGCACTCTGTAGTCCACTGCAATCACACCATGGTTACTATCTGCTGGCAATATGCAGGGTACTACCAACATAGTGCGGTTGTTGCCTAGGAAGGTGTGTTTGTGTATGAGACATGGGTTGAGAGTGTTCTCTGTGTAATACAAGGGTTAAAACAAAAGCGAGTACCACAGTGAGCGGAGTCAAAGAAACCAAAAATAAATCGTAAACCACGTTTAATGTAAGCGCTTTCGGTAAGATCAATGTCCCACCTTCATCAGACAACAAAGAGAAACAGTGGCAACTCTTTATATATATCTCTAGTAACTCAATTAATTAATTGACAATAACAATACGTGAAGCTGCTTGTTCTTAAAGCCATACTAATCGACAAAGGCAGAGTTAGTGCCAAAACAAAAGTGAAACAAAAATAAAATAACTGTCGAAAACAGCATATATAGATGTTGACAATGCATTAAATATATAACATAATAAATACTTTCTAAATATCTTACATAATTAAAAATAAAACAAGCAAAACAGCAGCAAAGGTCTGGCCCCAAATAATCCAACCAGCATGAATATTCAAAGGACATCCAGTAATGTTGAGCAGCTCTATTATATTCAAAGGACATCCAATAATGTTGAGCAGCTCTATTTTATTCAGCACAAGCACTTTCACAATAGCTTCATCAGGTGCATATAAATGAAAGATGTAAAAAACACACCTTATATAGTCTTACATAATTAATTGTAAAAACCTTTAAAACTTCTTTTAAAAAAGGAGATGAAATATTTTAAAAGCCATCAAGACAACACAATAACAAAGAAATGTAACTACCTTATAAGAATAAAAATTAATTTATGTAAACTATGACAATGTTGTCGGAAAACTATTGACATATATATGTCATCTAGTTAGGGCTAAACGTTTTAAGATACATTTAATAGAAACCAGTTCGTTTAAACCAGGGAAGGTATGCGCTTCTGTTTTAATCTGCCACATAATTTCGTCTGTTTCGAGAAGCAATTGCCAAGGCCCACCTCTAGGGTCAACGTGTCTTTGCTGCAAAATAGTAAATTTAAAATTATGCTCAGGAAAGGCCATCACATGTCTGGCCAAGGCGTTATTCATGTCCTTTTTATTAATGGCATAAATATGCTCATAAATCCGCTGTTTAATTTTTCTCTCGGTCTTTCTGATGTAGAAAGCAGAACACTGGGAACAGATGGCTGCATAAATAACTCCTTTACTAAGGCAATTAAACTTCCCATTAATATACAGCGTGTCATTTTTTATTTGAATTTTATTCCCAACCATAATGAATCTACATTGATGGCATGCCCCACATTTTGCCATACCTAGCTTACCAACTAATTTTGGCTTGTTCTTTCTTTCTAATAAAGCTTTAATGTTAGTTCCTCTTCTAAAAATGACATTTGGTTTAAACTAACTGGTTTTTATTAAATGCATCTTAAAACGTTTAGCCGTAAATAGATGACATATATATGTCAATAGTTTTCCAACAACATTGTCGTAGTTTACATAAATTCATTTTTATTCTTATAAGGTAGTTACATTTCTTTGTTATTGTGTTGTCTTGATGGCTTTTAAAAGATTTCATCTCCTTTTTTAAAAGAAGTTTTAAAGGTTTTTACAATTAATTATGTAAGATATTTAGAAAGTATTTATTATGTTATATATTTAATGCATTGTCAACATCTATATATTCTGTTTTAGACAGTTATTTTTTTTTGTTTCACTTTTGTTTTGGCACTAACTCTGCCTTTGTCGATTAGTATGGCTTTAAGAACAAGCAGCTTCACGTATTGTTATTGTCAATTAATTAATTGAGTTACTAGTGATATATATAAAAAGTTACCACTGTTTCTCTTTCTTGTCTGATGAAAGTGGGACATTGATCTTACCAAAAGCGCTTACATTAAACGTGGTTTACGATTTATTTTTGGTTTCTTTGACTCTGCTCACTGTGGTACTTGCTTTTGTTTTAAGAGTTTAGTTTTATTCTTTGGTTTGATTTTTTTGTAATACAAGGGTTACTAACTTTGTTCGCCAGGCCTTGATGTCACATGTAGGGGTATGTATTGCCACCCCAGCTTCTTGGCTATTTCATATCTGTTATCCTTGTAAGGTGGACATTGTGACATATAATAGGGCCACCATATAAGAAATTTGCAAAACCCACTCCACGAGTCCGGTTTTTACGCACTCACAGCCACCTCCACACAGGATATGAATGACAAACACAGACACACACTTGCCATGTCTGGGATTAGAACTCCTACCTAACTAGCTTATTACACTACAGCATTTCGAAGTTATAAGACATGCCATGGAGATTACTGGAGTACTCCTTCTCCAAAGGTGTCTTTAACTGGGTATGACATCAGCAGGCTTGCCAAAGAAGGTCATTGGAGGTTGTAGTGACTGTGAATGGCCTCAAAAGCATTGCACCCTACACAGACAAGGACATACACACATCCACACTTGTCACATCTGGGAATAGAACTGCTACCATGGTATTATATCACACTATATCACTACACTGTTATAGGATGCACCACAGAGATTACTGGGCTATTTTTTTCCCAAAGGTGTATTTCACAGTGAATGACATCAGCAGGCTTGCCAATGTAGGGCATTTGAATTGTAGTTAGTGTGACTAGCCTAAAAAGCATTGCTCCCTACACAGACAAAGATACACACACACACACAAACATCCACACTTGCCATGTGTGGGAATAGAACCCTACCAAAATACTATACCACACTACAGCATTACACTGTTATAGGACACACCGCAGAGATGACTGGGCTACTTCTTTCCCAAAGGTGCATTTCACAGTGGATGGCATCAGCAGGCTTGCCAAAGTAGGGCATTTGAATTTTAGTGAGTGTGACTAGACTAAAAAGCATTGCCCTACACAGACAGACACACACACACACACACACACACATTTGCCATGTCTGGTATTAGAACACCTACCTAACTAGTTTATCACACTACAGCATTACGTAGTTATAGTACATGCCATGGAGATTACTGAACTATGTCTTTCCCAAAGGTGTATTTCACAGTGAATGACATCAGCAGCCTTGCCAAAGTAGGCCATTTGATTTGTAGTGAGTGTGACTAGCCTAAAAAGCATTGCTCGATACACAAAGAAACACACACAAACATCCACACTTGCCATGTGTGGGAATAGAACTCCTACCAAAGTACTATATCATACTACAGCATAACACTGCTATAGGACACACCACAGAGGTTACTGGGCTCTTTCCTTCACAAAGGTGTATTTCACAGTGAATGACATCAGCAGCCTTGCCAAAGTAGGGCGTTTGATTTGTAGTGAGAGTGACTCGCTTAAAATGATTTGCTCCCTACACAGACAGAGACACACACAGTTGCCATATCTGGGATTAGAACTCCTACCTAGCTAATTTATCACACTTCAGCTTTATGCAGTTATAGGATGTGCCACGGAGATTACTTGGCTAAACTTTTCCCAAAGGTGTATTTCACAGGGAATGACATCAGCAGCATTGCCAAAGTAGGGCATTTGAATTGTAGTGAGTGTGACTAGCCTAAAAAGCATTGCTCCCTACACAGACAGACACTCACACACAAACATACACACACAGTTGCCATGTCTGTGATTAGAACTCCTACCTAACTAGTTTATCACACTTCAGCTTTATGCAGTTATAGGATGTGCCACGGAGATTACTGGGCTAAACTTTTCCCAAAGGTGTATTTCACAGGGAATGACATCAGCAGCCTTGCCAAAGTAGGACATTTGAATTGTAATGAGTGTGACTAGCCTAAAAGGCATGTCTTCCTACACAGAGACACACACACACACACAGTTGCTATGTCTGGGATTAGAACTCCTACCTAGCTAGTTTATCACACTACAGCATTACACAGTTTTAGCACATGCCACAGCGATTACTGGGCTACTTCATTCCCAAAGGTGCATTTCAAAGTGGATGACATCAGCAGGCTTGTCATAGTAGGGCTATGGGGAGGGCAGTGCATGTGCATAGGCCATAACCCATTCATCTAGAGGTTGACACACCACACATAGGCACACACAGGTTTATATTCTGCAGGTATGTGTATACAACTGCTAGATGACTACTGCCTTGTACAGTCATGTTGCACAGCTAGCACTTGCACCACAGAGTCTGTAATGCTGACGGATACCAGTGGTTAATTTCTACAGTAAGTGACATTTACACATCATGTGGTTGCAGCCATTTGGCTGTGTGCTGAGTGGGACAGGCCTCATGATGAAAGGCTCTTTGTCAATCACTTTCTTTCACACATCTATGTATGTCTACTTTTGGCATATTATAGTGTGTTGTCCTTGGATATATGTCTGTATTCCTATCCAATGTGTGTGCAAAGCATGGCTGGTGCACAATGAGGAGTGTATGCACTAACATCTGCAACTGTCAGATATGTATGGTTCACTGTTGTTTGCAGACATGGGCTTCATTTGTTTAAGTGTGTGAGCATGCCCAGTATGACCTTTCAGTATGTTGTTGTCTGACATTGCCTTAATTTCTAAGTGTGTGAGCATGCCCAGTATGCCCTTCTGTATTGAATGTGTGGATCCATTCCAGGTAGTTTGTACCCCAGTGCAGAACTTTGTGTTCCACACTTACAGGTAGAAAACTGTTTCTGCAGGATATCTGTAGATCAATTGGCAATATGGGGTCAAACTGTGCAAGGGATAGTGTGTACTATAGGTGATTGCGTCTGTGCTGCTTCTGTTACATGGTACTGGTGTTAGCAGAGATATTCAGACATGTGTACTGTTATACAATGTGATGTTTTATGTCCTCAAGTACTGTCAGGTGGACATTCTTGATCACAGTGATGTCCTGGGGAACAAGGGTGAATGCAGCTGTGTCTGATATTGTGGGCAAATGCCTACATATTCATGGAAAGTTATGCTATTCTGGAGGGGGAGCTGCAGACACTTGCTGCTGGGTCTGTGTATCCAGTTCATCACCTTGGTAGAGTGGTGGCAGAGGATCCCAAACTTGTACATCCATCAACATTACAATATGGTCTTATCTTGCTGTAGCAATACCTCACAGCTTTACACATTCACACAGGTTACCCAGAGGCAGCCGTCATAAGTCAGGACATTACCTCTATTGTGGTGTATGGGCAGGCTTGTAGCCACCCATTTATATGTTTGCATCCAGGGATAGTATGTGCACATGACTGTGTGTCGAAGCTTGCACATTCCATGCTGCCTATGCTCCCACCCCCCTCTATTATTTTATCTTCTTCCATACATTATGCATACATTCTCTGATACTTTTCCTAAGGTTATCACCTCATCACAGCTGTGTTTCGGTGTTGGTCCACAGTTCATGCAGTGGGACATGGTGGACATGTTACTGTGGTTTGTCCACATGGCCTTGCATATGGCTTATGTGGAGTGTGTTATGTTGTTATTTGGATTTCCATGACATAACATGCATTGGCAGTATGTGTGAGATACAGGCCTTTGGCAGAGGCCTGCAGGCCATTTGGTGGTGATGCAGGCCAGCTGTGGCAGGCCGTGGCATTCTGTCGGTCCTACAGTCCCAGACTGCCATACAGTATATTCCCCTGGGGTGACAGGGTAGGTGTGCTAGGTGTTCATGCAAATACTTTCTATCAGTATTGATCAGGTGGTGTGGATGCTGGCATGGTGCTACTTATAGTTAGGGACATACCTGCATGGGACACCTGCACTGCATGCTGCATTCTTTCTCTATTGCCATACACTGGTGGGGGTCATATTGTACCCATTCCCAACAGCAGGGATACGACCAGAGAGGTACCTGTGGGTGGTGTTTGGGTGAGCTGGGAGCATGTGCGCTATGGAGACTACTTGCATCTGACTCACAGATATGCATGGGGCATTCCAGTTATGCTGGCTTGTGCAGGTACATCAGCTGTTTCCCAATACATCAGTCCTATCACCTTTGTGATCTACAAGTGTTCGGCCAAACAACACTGGTATTCCCTACTACAGGCCCAGATAATGTGATGCATACCTATATGTACAATTCCAAGGGTGTGTCAATTTCACAGCTACACATTATATACTGTATGTCTGGGGTACTTTTCCCTGTGTACTGCATGTATATCTAGCCCAACAGCCATGCCATGTCCATCTTTCAGATGATGACACATATTACCACCATAGATTTACAATGGCTTACTGCTAGCATGTGTTATACTCGGGGGAATTTTCTTTGGCACTGTAGTTGTGAATACTTGGCCCTGTCATCGGCAGTAATGGGCAATGGCCACCAGGTCAAACCTCAACATGCATACATACTGACCACTCTCACACAGTATGGAACACACACCAACCTAACAGACACATACCTGCATATTGTACAAATGCTACAATCTATCCTGCTAACTTGGCCACCTCTGGCCATCTGTGCTCCACTGGTATTATACTTACGCATACATGTTACTATATGTCTACATCGGATTGGGGGAGGCACACCTGACTGTTACTACATTTCTACATAGGATTTCGGGGGGGGGCACACCTGACTGTTACAATGTGTGTACATCGGATTGGGGGTGTGGCCACACCAGACCATTTCTACTTTTCTATATAGGATTGGGGGGCACACCTGACTGTTACTACATGTCTACATAGGATTTGGGGGGGCACACCTGACTGTTTCTACATTGCTACACAGGACTGGGGGGCATACTTGACTGTTACTACATTAATACATAGGTTGGGGGGCACACCTGACTGTTACATGTCTACATAGGATTGGGGGGCACACCTGACTGTTACTACATGTCTACATAGGATTTGGGGGGGCACACCTGACTGTTTCTACATTGCTGCACAGGATTGGGGGGCACACCTGACACTTGTACACATTTGCTACAACTGTACTGCTATGTCAGGTACTCCATTTCATTCTGTTTTCTAATCTATCATGCTGACTAGAGGCATATCAGTGTACTACAGGGCTTAGGTTTGATTGACCTACATATTAGTTTGTGACTTCCTACCCTTCAGAACTAATATCCCACTGCCTGACCTGATGTAGTCTGTCTGTGTAGGCCTTGGGGGGGGGTTACCCATAGGGATCATTCAGAGGCCTTAGCACAGCCTTTGTTTGTGTTTGTCTACACCTGTCCTGCTGGCTGAGACAGTTGTTGGGTATGTGAACCTCCCTGACTGGCATATGTGTGTCATATGGACACACATGTGGCCCAGCACATTTCTTGCAGTGTTTTTTTTTCACCATGTGTAATACTGGCTACTATGGTGACACCAGTATTTGTTACAGATCTAATGCTGCCACTATACGTGTCTACTATCTGCTGGCATCCCATTCAGCCACCTGATTCCCTTACATGCTCACATCCATACCATAGATACAGGTAACAACACATACTACTCCATTCAGTAGTTGGTAAGAGAGTGACTTACCTTGTGGGTGTGCCAGTATTGAGGATGGTGCTGGAGGGCTGCCTATGTCAGATGCACATAGTACACTCCCTACACATGGTTGAGCAAAGGTAGTGTCATGTTTGGCATCCCTTTTACTGTATGTGCGAGTCAGAGTGAGGTGTCATTCCCTGGGTCCCTCCTGGGTCAGTGTATGTGCTATGCATTGTCTCTTTGCCAAGGCCAGGGCATGCTGGACACACCTCCTTCTACTTACTGGGGCAGGCTCAGGTTGTTCCTCCACTGAGACACTCTGTGTCTGTGCAGGCCTTGGCAATGGTGGGGGGCTGTGCTGTTCCTGCTACAGCTCTTTCCACAGAATCATATTGTGTAGCATGGCACATATGAGGACAATCTGAGTACATGTAGCTGGTGAGTACTTCAAAGATCCACCGGATGTGTCCAGGCACTGGGACCGTGACTTGGGCATCCCAAACACATGCTCTATTATAATTCTGGTCTGTGCGTGTGCCTCATTATGGAGTTCTTGTTCGGGTGTGTGTGCATTTCTGATGGGTGTCATCAGCCATGGCTCTAGTACATTACCAGCATCCCCCACTAGGTGATCGTAAGGGATGTCCCCATTGGCAAATCTCTGGTACAGCTGCATCAGATACCAGATGTGGGAATCGTGTTAGCTTCCAGGGCAGCCAGCGCACACATTCATTATAATGCCCTGGGCATTGCACACAACCTGGCTGTTGATGGAGGGAAAGCCCTTATGGTTGATGTAGACCCTACCCTGCTCACCGGGTTGTGCTTTGATGCATATGTGCGTGCAGTCTATAGCACCCACTACCTCAGGGTATTCTGCTATTTAGTGGAAGAGATGCATATTCTGGCCAATACCTCACAGGTGTTGTGGAAATATATGTGCTCACCGGCATGTGCTGATATGGCATCCAGGAACTGGTGGAGTACCCTGGATGCTGATGCCTGTGAGATCTCCATGATATCCCCAGTTGGCCTTTGGAAGGTACCTGTAGCTAGTATTCTTAGGCCTAGACATAACTTGGTATCCACTGGGATGAGTTCTCCTCTGTTAGTTCTGTGTGTCAGGTGTGTACGGTACAGCTCAACAATTTGCTGCAGGAGGTCCCTATAAACCCTGTAACACTCCACTATCTCCAGCTCTTGTAGCCCCTGGTAGGTTGCCCTGGGTCTGTACACTCTTCTGCGTCTCCTCACTGTGGGTTGGTTGGCAGCATTCTCATCCTCACTACACTCAGCCTCTTCCACATGTTGATGTCTGATAGCTGCTGCAGCCCCTATCATTTTGTTGTTTTTGTTTGTTAAAAGTTCCCCACTTATATACACCGGTGGTGTAGACTATGTGGGGAAAAACAGAGGGAAAGGTGTTTGCATAGTTTATAGTAGTGTTCTGGGCTGGGCTGGTCTGCTGCCTGTGTAATTCGCTGATTCTGATACATTTCACCTGCCAGCTATGCTAATTCACCTAGATTACCTTCCTACTGCTGTTTTCCCTTCCCATTGCCTTCCTGTTTAAGCCTGGGGGGCGCACCACGCAAACACAGTGCTCAAATGTGCACAGAGCTGCTATTTCCTGGCTTACTTTATTTTTTTCTTTTAAAACCCGGTGAGCGGTGTGCATAGCCACTTAGGCAATGCAAAGAGTGCTAGGCAGCCTCAGATACACCCTTGCTTTGCTCTGCTAAGCTAAGGACAAACCCGAGCCACAAGGCTCCAATCCACTTACAGTATGCCTGCCACATCCCCCTATGATGTCAGCTAACTCCTAGGCTTGCACGAAGCTAAGCCTGCTCTTACACTATTGGGTGCTGACTAACATGCAGGGGAGATCTGGGATTCAGTATCATTCCCCTCATCGCATAGGATTGCCTGCTGATGCATAGTTACAGGTCCCACACTGAGTCTCCCCCCTTAGCAACCACTATTCACTGGCCATGTTGTCTTCTACCTGCCATTGAGTATAATGGCAAAATAGTGATTTTGGTTAGAATGCTTACTTTAGGTTTCTTTTTTTATTTTTCGCCCGATCCCATTTGGCTGCCGCTGCCCTATGCTTAAACAGCCGAGATCAGCTAAAAAAAATAAAAGTTGATATTTTTATTTTTGCAACTGTTTTCCATGCCAGTGGCCTTATATTTGGCCATTGGCATGCTTTCTTCATAATATCCACCATTTATTTGGAGCTGTCATGGCTCCGTTTTGTAGTGTGCAGAAATGTACTCGGTTACTGGCTGAGTACATTTGTGCAGATTACACTAGTCCTGCACGGCCAGCTTCCAGCTTCCTGGATCACGAATTCACTTAATTTGCATGGATTTCACCTGCAAATGGGGTAATTTACCTACAGGGGCTGAGTCTGTGCAGGACTAGTGCAGGGGCGCTCGTGCACGTCCCTACAGCTTATTCCTAGATCGCACGGTAGACATATTGCCTGCTGGAGCTCCTGCACTAGTCTTGCACACCGTACAGGGCTTGCTGAATCCAGGGGTTTGATTTCCATTTTCTAGTAATTGCTTTTTTTGGTAGCAACCATAATTAGACTCAGCAAGGCCTTACTATGTCTAGGCAATTCCAATTCTGTATCATAGCTTAAAGACATAATTTCTTTAGTTACAACAATTTGCTCACCCAGTATCTCTGACAGAACAGTCTGAGGGGAATCTTTAAACTCTGACAACTTATTACACCCCCAAAAAATATGTTCCCAGTTACCTATTTCTTGCCCATCACACCTCCAACATTTGCTGTCTGCCTGAGGAAAAGTTCTTTGGAGTTTACTTGGGGTATAAAAATATCCATGTAAACACTTCCAAGCAAAGATTTGAAATCTTCAAGACTATGTTGCATATTTGGGAAACATACATATAGCCCCACACTGTTTCTTTGTGAATTGTCCAGGCTCTCTTCCCAATCCTTTCTAACCTCCTCGGAGTGCTTCTTATAGCTATCATGCAATATTTTGTATGCTGTACTAATTATTCCCTTTTTAACAGCAGCGTCTGTTCTTACTTCTACTAAAAACTCTACCAGTCATGGTATTTCACTTAGAACCCCCTACTTCTTTCTCTTTGCCTATACTCTGTTAACAATCCTTGATAGGGAAGGTAATCTCTATCCTGCAGTCCAAATCAATTCTTTATCTCTTCCCATTCTATTACCTTTCCCTCTCTAATTATTTGCTCCCAATACCTTGGATCTTTCACCATTTTTTTTCCAATACATTCCAGCCCTCTCTTGCCTATTGTCTGTATCCCTAGTTACAGTCATCCTTATTGGCAAAATCTTCTTTCTTCATTCCCATGTTAGCTTATTTCTTAGAATACTTTCTGCTACTTTATAAATATAATATTCAGCATGGCTTGATTCTCTCATGGGGAACTGGCTAGGCTTAAAAGGCTCCTTATTATGCTGTCGCAGACACAGGTTGTCAAATGTGTCTTTGTTGAACTGTAAAGCACAAAAAGGCAAAATAATGAAGTGGCTTTTCAGTGAATTCATTCCCTGGGAAAGAATTTGTTTGGCCACTTTTGCTACTTTGCCTTTTTAGCACTGTAGTGCAATCTCAGAGTTGATATATTTAAGTAGGGGGTGTGTGGAAGGCACAAGCCCCCCACATTAAGTAATGTTTTACTGTTTTTTTTTTTGTTTTGGAACAGCAATTGTTTTCCATTGGAAAATAATCACTGTTCTGAAGTTTTAACGTTGTAATCTTTCGCTTATATGGGGTTTATTATCTGCCATACGCTCTTCTGAGCGTGCAATATGATAATATAGACCTGGCTTAAAATGACCCATAAGGGCAGTTAGCCTAGTACTTATCTATCTATTTGTATGTCCAACAGGTGTACGTCTATGATATTGCTGCTGCTTATAGACATCAGGCAAGGAGGAGAAGGGTATTTAGACCCTGTTTAACTTTTCATATTCTCCATGAAGTGGAAATAGTAAAGTTCTACAGGGTGGATAAAGACACATTCCAGGAACTCTGCATAGTCTGTTGTCCTTACCCGAGACCAAGGGCAAACTGAGGTGAATCAATACCTGTGGAGACCAAGGTATGTGTAGCACTAAGAATCATGTATAATGCTAAGGGAATCATACTGAATATGTGTGCTGGCAACCCAGGAAGTTAACATGGCTCTCATAACTGGCACAACTCACAGATCTAGCAGAGCTTCTCCAGAGTGATATCCCACATGTGCATTTACTAGGAGATGCAAGGGATGCACTCAAACAATGGCTGATGACATGCATCAGAAATAAACACAGACCCACAAAGGAATGCTATAATGAGGCACACACTCAAACAAGCAATGTCATAGAGCATTGGGCTGTTGAAGTCATTATTTCGGAGCATAGATACATCAGGGGAGACTCTGCAGTATGATCCCAGTACTTGTGCCAAAATGATCACAGTCTGCGCTAAACTAACAGTATTGTCCTGCGAAAACTGCTGCAACAGGAATCCCAAGAACTAGCAACAAATGTCCCACCACCGCTGGCAAGATCACCACATCCATACACAAATGAAAATCAGAGAGGAAACTCTCAGCTGCTATGGTTGTAGGCAGATGTAGGCATGCACATTATGCCCTGGCCCCGGCCAAGAGGCAATGGATAGCACACACACTGACCACCTAAGGGGTACATCATGCTATACACATACTTGCAGTACAATTGATGCCAGGCAATACTCACATTTACTTACCCATGTAATGGCTATGCACTGCTAGCATCTGACAGAGTCAGGCCCAAATGCTAACAGTTGTAACTGTAGGACTATCAAGGTAAGTGTTGAACCAGTAAAAGAAAAATAAATGTGTAAGAACATGAATGAATGGAAGCCACCTGCACACTGTTACTTGCAAATGTACCCATGCAGCATGTGTGTGAGTTGTCCAGCAACTGTAATATATATTTATGCATTTTAACAACTAACATGACTCATGCATCTAAAATGCTCAGTATAGAAAAATCAGTCCAAACTCTACTTATCCCTACATTCTCACTAGTGGAGCAATAAGCATGAATGCTGTATCACTGATTCCAAGGCAGGAATCACAAAACTAAAATGCTGTAATTATTAAGAAAAAAAATCCAAATTACATCATCAATATGTTTCCTAAATACTCTATTCATACTGTGCATCAGACATATACATATGCAACCCTGAATCCAAAAGATAAAAACAAAATGATGGCACAATTATCATAATCTGCACAGGGTGTAGGTGGGCAGGAGACCAAGGCTGACACCAAAGTAGTGAGTGTGTGAGAGTAAGAAATGCAGGCAGACATAATTGTAGATAATATCAAATGGCGACTGAGACCAGATGACCTACAACCCTCGTTAATGCCTCATGTAGCTGGTATGTGTGAGGATCTGTGTAAAATGTGTGTGTGAGTCTCTGCATTAATACAGTCAACATCTGGGCTATCACTACGTCCTGGCATGTCAGACAGGTGTGAGCGGTGCACGGTAGAAGTATCAACTCAGCATCGTTGCCCCCGACTTTTAGAACTGGCTCTGCCATGAATTGGACTGGCACATCCATGGCCATGGTCAGATGTGCTGGAGCTTCCTGAATGTGAGCATTGTCTGCTGAACAAGCTGTCATCTTGACTGCACCCAGGTTTACAACCCTATGGCCTACTATGTCTGTGTGTAGACAACTTAACCACTGATGGAGCTGTGGAAGTAATGCCACTACCGAACTGGATCAGGCATGGGCACCAGATGATGCTGTGGTCCTATGGTCACATGGATGCTGTTGCCCTCCCAGCAGAAGTTCCATCCAAGACACTGCCCATTCCTGTGTGGCATTCGTTAAGTTCATTGAATCGGCCACAAGGGGGGAGGCAATTATTCATGTCAGATTGTGCCACATCCGGAGACCTAAGCATGTCTTCAGAGGCCCTAGTGGAATGTGCCTGTGCCTCCAGGATGATCCGATATATACATCGAGTGGCATGTAATGACACACCAGTAACAGATGCAGGGTGGACAACAGGCCTCCTTTGAGCACCCCTACCATCCCTCCTGCATGACATCTCACCCAAACTTTGGCTATGGACAAAGTCAATCAGCAATGAAACCACAGAAACCACACTACCCTGATCAACTGTATCACCATCAACCTGTCCACTGTCTGAAGGCTCAGAGGAATGGGTATGCATAGGCAAATTGACCGTGTCTAAAGGAAATTCAGGAGATGTGTGAGTCACAACCTCAGTAACAGACTGGACCTCTGTACCCCCCCCCCAACTGTGCCTCTGTTTGGCTACCATCATCATCAGAGCCTACCAATGCTTCAACATCAGATGTTAGAAGTTCTTCACTACCACTGTCAGGATCACCTGTGATAATAAGCAACAAACTCAGGAATAAAATTACTACTCCCCTGAAAATTAACCCAAAATATCTGAACACAAAGTAACACTGGTCACACAATTGCAGATGTTACAGCAATACAGACAGTCATTACCCCCTCCACATACCCATAATATATCTAAATAATGCTTAGTACTATGAAAAGAAATATTTGCTTACCTTGTGCAGATGTCTCAACACTTTTCAAGAAGGATGGGCCTGGAAGAAATGAAACAATGAATGGATGGCTATTAAGCATCCCAATGTGAATAACACAGGGTCAGGAAATAAACAATCGGCTATATGCCTTGTAAGAAATAGTTGTAACTCTCTTGTATAACTATGATTTCTCAATAGGAACAAATAAAAAAAACATGTATCACCAAGCAATAGTAGCCAAGTTATATATTTTAGTCTAGAACACGATATGATATTGCCATGTGTAAGCCTACCTGGATTTTTCTCATGGGACACACTCAGCTTCCCAGCACATCAGCACCAAAATTAATCACATGGTGCAAAGGCTACACTGCACTGTTGGGATCTCTGACAGTGGACAGGAACTCCTCATTTGGTGTCAGTGGTGGCTTGGTCACAGGACACCCCCCCCCCCTCCCATAGCTAGCTGTCCTCTGGCAGCTGTAGCCACCATCTTCCATTCTGATGAAAAGGGGGTTTTCATGTATTTACTGGCTTGGGTGGCATAAGCCTATGTGACATAAAAATAGAGAAGGACGAACCCATTAATAGCAGATAACTAATGTATTTTTCAAAAAAAAAAATAATCATGATGTGTACCCATTGTCAACATAAAGCACTTGAAAAACCCTTCTCACGTAGGACAACAGAATGTTAGGTTGCCCCCCATTCACCCTGCATCACAAATGAAAAGGTTTGGTCAAAACCAGAAACAGCACATAAGTAAAAGTGTTATATTTTCCAACAAATATTCAGAAGCTGTGTACCCATTGTCAGCATAAAGCACTTGAAACACACTTCTCATTTCAGAGAACAGAATAGTAAGTTGCAACCTCCAACCCTCCAATACAAATGTAAAGGTCTGGATAAAGACCCCCATTCTGTCAATATTCCTATACAGAAGAATGCAGTTATGTCATTGATTATTGGATGACAGCATTGCTAAATCATCAAGAATGCAAATTAGAAATGCCAGTTTTCAAACTGTGCCCATCACTGCTTTAGAGGTTGAACTGGGGCATCTGAGAAGACTAACACTACTATCAGCCACATGTACAATCCCTTGCATTTGATGAAAAACATTACAATTACAGTTTTCTGCAATCCCATGTGAAATTGGAAAAGCAAATGGTAAGAACCACCCTGTGCCATCAGCATAACCTGTGTATCTCACAAATGTAAAGACCAGAAAAAACTGCCTGTATAAGAAATGCATACAGATCAACCTTCATTTATCTACTGACTATATAAATACATATATAACAGGTTGCAATCTAAATGTTCTTCAGTAATAGAAACATACCATAGCAAAATAAGTGCTTCTCTGCAGTGAAAAATACCAGTGTTCCGTTTTGCCTGAAACAAGCATCTTCACCTTCAAGTTCCCCAGCTAGACAGTTACATTTTTATAGTGTAGCTTTAACCCTCTGAGCACTGTGAAGATGCTAATAAGGTGTGAGCTCATTAGAATCACTGAATACCAGTCTTTTGACTTTGTGTAGTAGATGTAAACATAGTGTAGCCTCTACACCACTGTTAGCTGCTAATGGCTTACAACTGTGACTGATTAGTGCGAGTGAAGGAAAACACAACAGCAATTCAGACACCCTTCCCTGCAGTGGGTATGTCATAGGTTCATAGGTTCACAGGAGGTTGCTAGGCTAATGGCCCTAGAGCCCTTAAAAGCCAGCTATATTTATCCCGAGTTACCCCAATTGTCAGTGGTTATGTGAGTGAAGTTTGTAGAGGTAGGGGTCTATGGTAGTAAATACTTACTTTCTCTGTCCATGAAGGACATGGGCACCACCCCCAGGAGTGAATTTGCTGTCACCTATCCATTAATCTAGGGTGCATTTGAACAGGGTCAGGGAGGGTCTCTGTTTCACATGAATTAGAAGCTTGTTCTAGAGAAGTGGCAGTCTCTGGGAGATGTATGTATCTCTCCAGCATGACTTGGAGCAAGTGGCCCTCCTGCAGTTTGATTTATGAATGTGCAACATTTTCCATCATGACCAGGTCAGAGACTGCTGTAAGCCAGGCACATGTCACCCCTTAGCAACCTGTAGAAGACAGAATACAGTGACAGGGCTTTCAGTCTTTCCACGTAAGACTTGTTTTGTAGATCTAGATACAATGCCTTTAGTTATAAGATGTGCCACATAGAAGGATGTCCTTACTACTGTGGATATGTGGTGGTCAAAGTTCAGATTGCTATCAACCTGAGTACCCAGATCATGTACCACTGGGTCCACTTAGGGGGTTACTGTCAGTAATTTAATTAACAGGGATGTCAGCTTTTCCAAAGGGAATAATAATGTATTTTTTTTTTTGCATTTAGCTTTAATCCATGGCTTTGGCAACAATCATTTGTTTGTGTTAATCCTACCTGCAGTATATTAATGTCATTGGGGATTCAATAATTGTTCCCAATTTGCAATCATCAGAGAACTTGGTCAGCTACAGGCCTGATAAAATTGCCTGGAGTATTGAGAAATAACTTCCGAATAGTAAGGGACACAACACAGAACCCTGTGGTACACCACTGGTGACTGGTCTTTTGCTAGAGGTGAAGTCACCTACTTTGACAGTATGTGTCTTGTCAGTGAGCCATTTGGCTACCCTTCTGTTAATGTAGGGATTAATTTGAAACTGGGAGAGTTTCTCTATAATTCCTGAGTGGGGATTACTGTTGCTGTCCTCCATTCCATTGGAACATAGCCAGTTCTCAGGCTGTGGTTAAACAGGGATCCAAGTGGGTCTACTAGGTCATGTTTTAAGTTGTTTAAAAGGCAAACTGGAGTGTTGTCCAGTACAACTGATGGCATACTTTTGGCCTTGAAGAGCACTGAGATGACCTGCTCTCTTGAGATAATAGGCTGAGGAGTGGTGTCAGGAATACTTTGCGGATGACTGGAGGTGACAGGGGAGTGGAGTTTTCTTCAAATCTGTCTGCTAGCAGGTTGGCTATTACTTGTGTTTGAGTATGGGTGGTGCCATCCACAGTCAGTTCAGCACATAGCTGGGTATTCCCTTTTAGATTTCAGACATAGTTAAAGAATGCCTTGTGATTAGACTTTGCTAGGGAGTCTATTATTGCTTTGTAATTAGCTTTGGAGGTTTTGACAAGATCTCTAATGTGTTTGTTTAAGCTAGAGAGGGATTTCTTCCCCAGCTGAGCAAGTTCCTTCTTGTCCTTGGACATTACTTTCTTTCTCTTGTTGTATATAAGGCCTGACTTTAATCTGGTCAGGTATAGCTGACTCTATATAACTGCTTAAGTGGTTATACAGGGCATTGGTGTTCACCTCTGCATAGGAGTCTGTGTTATAGTGTATATTCAGACCTCTGACCACTATGAAGATGCTAATAAGGTGTGAACTCATTAGACTTAATGAATACCAGTCTTTTGACTTTGTGTAGTAAATGTAAACAGTGAGGATACACTTACAATGTGTGGACCTAACTTCAGTGTTCTTTTTAAAAAAATCAAACACCACACATGTATAATATTTGGCCATAACAGCTCAAGTCTCCAGCCTTTGCTGAAAACTGTTGTTCACTGTTATGTATCTGTATCACATCTTGAAAGAAAAATGATAGGAAATGCACTGTAGATTGCATCTGATAGTACAGCAGAGATAAGGGAAGAATGGCTAGAATTCAAAGAGAAGCAAGAGCTGCATTTTTGCAAACTTATTAATAAATAATTGTGTGATCACTCACTGCACTAAATACATTAGCCACACGTGTACAACCAACTAAGAATATCCAACTGTATGAATTGTTAACACTGGATATTTGCTCATATGCCCATGATTTGATTGTTATTACAAAGCTGTGTCTGGCAAAGAAAGGTAATCCACTACAACTGTGTTGTGAAAATGTAGTAGTCTGATGGTTCAAATCCAGAATTGTGTAGTTGTTTAACATTTGTTTCCCTTTTATCCTTTTTTACATTTTTACCATATGCCCAGTGTGTGGCAGAGTGCAAACATGGTTAGCTGCTTAAAAATGAAAAATTTAATTTCAGTTGCCTTATACAGTGCAAAAATGATTAACGGCATTGTGTGATGGTCATCAACATGGACGGTCCTTAATGCAGAAATTCAGCCTGTTACTAACTCTGTGGTACAAGGTGTAAATATGTTGAGCTAAAAAAAGAGAAAATGTAGGGAAAGCAAGGTTGGATTCCCACACTAGTTATTTTTACTGAGGAAGGGTCATAATGAGTATTTAGACAAGTAATATATGTTTACTATTATCTTTTACATTTGCACATTGCTTACCTATGTGCAAACAGGGTTCACCAGTTAAGGAAAACAGTGAAAATGTTAATTTAATTCACCTTTCTTTAACCAAACAGGTTATGTGGTGATGTGCAGCCAGCAGCACTCTGGACAGTACTAAGTGTGGAAATAAAGCTGTTGCCTAGCTTTCCCTTTGGCACCAGATGTAAGCACAGCAAGTTTATGGTCAGAGCACAGATAAACCAGGGTTTAAAAACTAGTGCACTCCACCTTTAGTAAGGGTGTCCCAATGTAATTTTTCAAAACAAAATTGATTATAAAGGTATTACTAAATATCGATAGCTATGTATAGTAGGTTGACTGATCAGGCACACTGATGTCCCACTCACAAGGCTAAACAAGGAGAAGGTTACTGTCAGCTGCCTGTCAGGTGCCAGGATCCGCCACATAACCCACGCACTCAGGTCACTCCACAACAAGTACAGATATGACTCTGTCATTGTCCATGTTGGTTTGAATGACCTGAGACGTACCTCCCTGGACTACATGATAAGAGACATGGAAGAGCTCTCTGATCTTGTAGCCCTGGCAGATATGACCCTAGCCCTGAGTAGCATTCTGCCATCACCCAGAATGATACCGCAGTAAAAGGACAAAATGATTGACTTCAACAATTGGCTAAGCCTCTGGTGCCATTCTTAAGGGATCCAGTATCTGTCTGCCTGGGATGACATGGTCAACAGACCACGATGCTTTGCCAGAGATGGCCTGCACCTGTAACCCCTGGGATTCCGGATACTGGCTAAGGTTCTTGCCACCCCTATAGTGCCTTTTTTAGGCAAGGTTCAAATGACAAATTCACCACCATAACAGGAACATACAAGCAAAAACTGAGGGTGATGCTACTCAATGCTAGAAGTCTAAGTTTCAAAATGCACTCACTCGAGGCACTCCTTAAAATGGAAACATCGATATCTGTGCAGTGACTGAGAGCTGGTTCAAGGCTCCAGAGAGCATCCCTGCACTACCAGGCTATAACTCATATCACACTTTTCGGCCATGTAACCTGGAACGGAACACCAAAGGCAGAGGTGTGTCCATATTCATTAAGGATATCCACACCTCCAGGCTAGTTGCTCAGCATAATGCAGCTGAGATTATCCAAGTGCAGCTAACTGCAAAACTGCAATCCAAATTGTAGCTTGCTACAGATCACCCACCATGCCCCAGGATTCCCACTCCTCTTTTCTTGATGTACTGGAAAATATTAGGGTTCAACCAAACACCCTAATAATGGGTGATTTCAACTACCCCACCATGAAATGGGAAAACTACTCGTGTACCAACTCCTTCACTCAACGCTTTCTGGAATTCATAAACTCCAATGCCCTGGATCAACTTATCCACACCCCCACCAGGGGCAACAATATCCTATATCTAGTCATTACCAACATGAGTGACCAGTGTTCCACACCTGAAGTCAACGCCTCATTGGTCCAATCCAACCATAAGCTAATTACCCTAGATATCCACATCCTGCCCCCAACCCCCATTAAGGAAACCATGGTAAAAAAATTCTCCAAAGCCAACTTCATGCTTCTTAAGACAGAAGTGGTGAACTTCATGACACTCATGCAGATGGACAATACAGTTACGACTACTGAATCCTACACAATTGCACTTTATAAGCACTTACATGAGTGCATGGATCGTGCTATCCCAAACAGAACCAAGACACTATCCTCCAAAAAAAGGAAGCCAATCTGGTGGTCCCCTGCCATAAACAAACTGTACAACAGAAGGAAAAAACTGTTGCAAAAGAGAGTAAAATCCCATGAGAGGAGGAGCTCCCTGGTCAGCCTCAGTAAAAAGCTGTGATCCCTGATAAAATCCTCCAAAGCTAGTTACAAAAACAATATCACCACTGATTCTAAAGACAACCACAAAGCATTCTATAGCTATGTCAAGAATCTCAATGGCAACACTCAGATCTGCTCTGAGGTACAGCACAGTGGCACTAAATATACAGACCCAACTGATATTGCCAACATCCTGGCAGATAGGTTCAGTGCTAACTTTACCCCCCTCTCACCCCCTAAAGAGCCTATCTCCATACCGGAAGGATGCAACGTTCCTGTAAACATGGCTGCACAGGTAAAAACCACACTCTCCAAAGTCAAGAACACAGCATCCATGGGACCAGACAACATCCCACACTGCGTTCGACATGAACTACAGAACGAACTGGCGCCTCACCTTAGTACCATGTACACTCATAGCCTCACCTCAGGGTTTGTGTGCCTGCTGAATGGTGCACAGAGATGGTTATCCCACTCCACAAGGGGGAGCCACCACAGACCCCGGGAACTACTGCCCCATTAGCCTGACAAGCCTGGTCTGTAAGACCATGGAACATATCATCATGGAACTTATAAACAAAGACATTGGTAATCTCCAAACTCTGGACCCCACCCAGTTCAGGTTTGTAAAAGGCAGATCATGTCTCCTAAACCTGATAGATGTCTTTGAAGCAGTCACCAATGCCATAGATAAGGGTAAGGTGGTTCACACAGCCTATCTATATCTTGCCAAGTCTCTCAACACCATCCCCCACTCTGGAATTATAGATAAACTCACTAAACTAGGTATAAATCCCTATGTCACAAGATGGGTTGCCAACTGGCTCACTGACAGAACCCATACTGTGAAAGTAGCAGACTCCAAATCCGACTTCAGACCAGTGACAAGTGGAGTACCACAGGGTTCAGTCCTGGGTCCTCTCCTGTTTGGTATCTACTTCTCTGAAGTACAGGCTAACACAGAAGGTCTTTGGCTAATGAAGTTCACAGATGACTGCAAACTAGGAGCCATAATCAAAACTCATAATGATGTGGACATCCTACAAAAAGGCCTCACTGAGACAGATGCCTGGTGTCAAAGCCATGGCCTCAAGCTCAATGCCAAAAAGTGCATTGTCATCCCCTTTGATAAAAACTCTGTACCCATGAACTACAACATAGACGGTAGTATACTTAACACCGAAAGTGTGATAAGAGACTTTGGGACACAGGTGGACAGTAGTCTCTCCTTTGATAATCACATCACCACAGTAGTCAGGAAATCCTTCTACGTGGCACACCTCATCACAAAAGGTTTCTCGTCCAGAAAAAAAGAGGTTATTGTTCCCCTCTACTCATCACTCATTAGACCCATTATAGAGTACAACTCCCCCCTTTGGTATGTACCTCACAAGACATCTACAACAGCTGGAAAGGCTGCAGAAATACCTCACAAAGAGGATTACCGGCCTCAAACAGATGCCCTACGCAGACCGTCTCTAAAAACTCCAGCTTTACTCCATCGCATATCACCTACTCAGAGGTGATCTCTGCCTAACATACAAAGCTACATCAAGCCCTGTGCTGTTGGACATGCTCCACTTAAAGAAATACCAATCCCTCCAAGCTACATGCTCTAGGGACCTAAACCTTGTCACCACAATAAACAGAACATGTCGGAGGGATAGATTCCTGTCCCAGAGACTTCTCATACTCTGGAATAAACTACCTATCTATATCAAACAAAGCTCCTCATTAGCACTCTTCAAGAAAAATCTTGATGATTGGATGGGAAATAGGAAATTCATCTCAAGGATCACCTCTGTGGCTCTGCTCGACAGTGGCTCAGGAAAATAATTTTCTTGGGTGGCAAAAGCCAGGGTACCATTTTGGCTGGGCTTGTATAGGCCCCAGGGCCGATAGCCTAGTACCTACTTATGAACCTATGACAAAAAGCTATTAATACTGCTTGCATGCACATAGTTTTATATGTATCATCTGTGTTATGTGCGCAACTGGTTTAGCATAACAGTGATGATCATGCAATAAAATATGCAGTTGTATATCTGTGATAGACACAATAGTTTACTGACAATCATCTACATTTCTCCTACAACTACAAGTTTAACTGTAAAACAGAATGTATTAATGTATTGTGAGGTATGTATCAAAGCTCCAAATTATATTACTAAAGTCAGGCTAGTCTATCCATAGGTTCATAGGTTCATAGGTTCATACTAGGCTATCTGCCCTAGGGCATTTATAAGCCTAGCCAGAGTGTGTTTGGCTTTTGCCACCCATTTTAAATGAATTTTGCTATGCCCTTTTTTGAGGTTAGTATACTGTGCCTCTGTCTAACAGTGACACAGAAGTGATACCCGGGGTAAACCTACTATCTCACATCCACTCATCAAGATTCCTCTTGAAGAGAGTCAATGAGGGACTCTGCCTAACCTGGACTGGGATTTTATTCCAGAGTGAAGGGAGCCTCTGGGTTATGAATCTGTCCCTCCAGCATGTCCTATTTATTTCAGTGCTGAGGTTCAAGTCTCTCGAGCATGTAGCTCGATGGGATTTGGATTTTCTGAGGTGCAGCATGTCCATTAATTCCGTGTTGGACATGGCTTTATACGTCAGGCACAGATCACCTCTGAGCAGGCAGTATGCCACTGAGTAGAGCTGGAGTTTCTTTAACCGGGCAGCATATGGCATCTGTTTGAGCCCTTTGATCCTCTTGGTGAGGTACTATTGGGGTATTTCCAGTTGCTGCAGGTGTCTGGTAAGGTACATCCCAATAGGGGCATTGTACTCAATTATGGGCCTGATGAGGGATGAGTAAAGAGGCACGATGACCTCCCCTGATCTAGATGTGAATCCCTTCATGATTACGTGGGCTATATAAAATGTTTTTCTAACCACTTTAGCCACATGGTTGTCAAATGAGAGACTGTTATCAACTTGGGTCCCCAGGTCCCTAATTACTTCTTCTGTACTTAATGGATTACCACCTATGTGGTAATTTGTGGGCACTTTGTTTTTGCCAAAGGGGATGACTATACACTTTTTGGCATTTAGCTTGAGGCCATGGCTCTGGCACCAGTTGTCTACTTCTATGAGGCCCTTTTGTAGGATGCTTGTGTCAGCTGGAGAGTCGATTATGGCACCCAGTTTGCAGCCATCTGCGAACTTGGTCATCCACAGTCCTTCTGTTTTAGCCTGTACCTCCGAGAAATATATACCGAACAAGAGAGGTCCCAGGACTGAGCCTTGTGGGATGCCACTTGTAACTGGTTTGGAGTCTGACATGGCTCCAGCAATTCTAACCATGCGGGTTCTGTCCTTGAACCAGTTTGCAACCCATCTAGTGACATAGGGGTTTATATTTAAGCTGGTGAGCTTATCTATAATGCCCAAGTGGGATATTGTATCGAAGGCTTTTGCAAGGACCAGGTAGGCTGTGTGGACCACTTCCCCTCGTCAATGCCCTTGGAGACTGTTTCAAAGAAATTGACCAGGTTTAAGAGGCAGGATCTGCCCTTAACAAAGCCAACTGGGTAGGATCCAGTGTCTGTAGGTCCTGAATATCTTTATTTATGAGGTCCATGATGATCCTTTCCATAGCTTTGCAGACCAAGCTAGTCAAGCTTATGGGGTGATAGTTTCCAGGATCCGTTGAGGCACCACCTTTGTGGAGAGGGACCACTGTTGCTGTACACCACTCTTTGGGTACATATCCTGTAGTAAGGCTGAGATTGAACAGTAGTTTTATGTTTGGGTTTAGTTCTTCTTGGAGTTCATGTAGGATGCAGCCCGGGACACCGTCTGGTCCCATTGATGCTATGTTTTTTGCTTTGGAGAGGGCGACTCTTACCTGAGCATCTGAGATGTCAGGGGGGCAGCACTCTGCTGGGATAGATATTTGCCCTTTTGGTGGGGAAGGGGGGGTTTGCACTGAACCTGTCAGCTAGGATGTTGGCAATGTCTGTGGGTTCGGTGTACTTTTTGTCATTTTGGATTAATTCTGAGCATATCTGGGAATTCCCACCCAGGTTCCTAACATAACTAAAGAAAGCCTTGTGATTATCCTTAGTGTCCTGTGCAATTTTTCTCTCGAAGCTGGTCTTAGACGATTTTATGAGTGCCCGTAGTTTTTTGCTAATACTGATCAGAGATGCCTTCCCTTTTTGGGATTTTGCTCTATCGTGTAGTAACTTCCTCCTTCTATTGTATAGTTTGTTTATGGCTGGGGTTCACCAGACAGGATGCCTAACTTTGGAGGATTGGGTCTTGGTTTTATTTGGGATTGATGATCCATGCATTCCTGAAAGTGTTCATAGAATGTGTTTTTATAGGATTCTGCGGTCTGGACTGTATTTTCCACAGGCCCGGGGGCTTTGAAGGATTCCACCTCAGTTTTGAGGAGTGTGAAATTTGCTTTAGAGAAGTTTTTCACTGTGGTTTTCTGGGCAGGCGCTGGGGTCGGGATGTGAATATCTAGTGAGATTAGTTTATGGTCTGATCTTACCAGTGTGGGATACACTTCTGGTCTGGAGCATAGAGTCCCCATGTTGGTGATGATCAGGTCCAGCATGTTTTCCCCTCTTGTGGGAGTGGCAACAAGTTGTTCCATAGCATTTGAGTTTATAAATTCTAGGAACCTTTGGGCTAGGGTGTTGGAGCTAGAGTAATGCTCCCAGTCTATATTAGGGTAGTTGAAGTCGCCCAATATAATGGTGTTTGGAGAGACCTTCATATTTTCCAGTGTTCTCAGGAAGGCTGAGTAGGGTTCCTGGGTTTGGGAGGGTGGTCTGTAGCAGGCTATAAACTGGAAGGCAATTTTACCCACTGTTAGTTGCACATGGATAGTCTCTGATGCTTCATGCTGTGCCACCAACCTGGAGGTGTGGGTATCTTTGAAGAATATTGATACTCCCCCTCCTTTTGTGGTTCGGTCCAAGTTTTGGGGCTGAAAAACATGGTATGAGGTATAACCTGGTAGTGCTGGGTTGCTCTCGGGAGCCTTGAACCAGGTTTCTGTTACTGCACAGATATCAATGTTCTCCATGCTAAGGAGAGTTTCGAGTGCATGCATCTTGAGGTTTAGACTTCTGGCATTGAGTAGCATTACTCTTAGTTTCTTATCCCTTGTGATACCTATGGAGGTGGGTCTGTCTTTGAGCCTTGCCTAAAAAGGCACTATGGGGTGGCAAGAGCCTTTGCCAATATCCAAAAGCCCAGGGGTGACAGGTGCAAGCCGTCCCTAGCAAAGCATCGTGGCTTGTCGAGCATGTCATGACAGGCAGACAGGCATTGGATCCCCTTTGAATGACACCAATACCTAAGCCAATTGTTGAAATTGATCATCTTGTCTTCATATTGTGGCATCATTCTTGGTGAGGGTAAGATGCTACTCAAGGTCAGGGTCATACCGGCCTGGGCTACATGCTCAGAGAGCTCCTCTATGTCTCTTTTCATGTAGTCCAGGGAGGTACGTCTCAGGTCATTCACATCAGCATGGACAATGACTGAGTCATATTTGTACTTGCCTTGGAGTGACCTGAGTGCTTGTCTTATGTGGTGGATCCTAGTGCCTGACAGGCAGCTCACCGTGACCTTCTCCTTGTTCATCCTGGTGAGCAGGACATCAGTGAGCCTGATGATAGAGTCACCTATTACAAGTGTATCAGGTGTGTTGTTTAGCCTTAAGGGCTGTGACTGTTCGGCACACTGGCTTTGTGAGCTATGTGTTGCACGCATTTTGTTTTGGGGTAGCGGTTGCTTGGGTGTCTGCTTTGGATGTCTCTGCTGCTTAGGCAGATTTTTATTTAGAGCCTCCGAGTATGTTTTTGTGTGTTTATGTGTTTGGTTTGCTGTTGTGGTAGGTCTATGTGAGACTGGAATTGTAGTGAGTGTGGTTTCCTTCTCCTCCTGACTGGTTACACCAGTACTGAGTTGAGAGAGCTTAGCCTCCAGTTTGGCTATATGGTTGCATCTCTCACATGTGTTGGAATTTGTTGGGAGGAGGAGAGGGTTGTCTGTGTACATGAGGCAGTTGTAACATTGCCTCAAGATTCCCAGATTCACCAGCTGGACCAGAGAGGAGATTGACAACTGACCTTTGGACATGCTAGAATAGTATTGGGAATTCCTTTATAATTGAAAAAAAGGGCCAATGGGGAACAAAGTACTCAAGGGGAGTTTGTGAGGCTGTAGTGCTTTTAATTTTTTAGTGCTGACTTATATAATTGCTTTAGTGAGCAAGTGCCAGGCTTTAGAGTGGGAATAGGGTGTTTATTATGAGAACTAGATCAGTTCTAAGGGAAAAAGTGAAGACCAGACTTTGTGGAGCCGAGAATGGTTTAAACCCAATTAAGCGGTGCTGCCCGATGCTGCGCTATGCGCAAAATCGCTCAAAGCTGCGCTAAAGCTGGTTTTATACAGTGGGACTTGAAAGAGCTAGAGACTGGCCAAAAACGGCCAATAGACTACCAGATTCTTGTGCTGGGAACACTCCTCCAGGGATAGATAGGCTGCTCCAAGCTCCCCACTGCCACTGATGAACCAAGAAGTCTCCCTTTATCCAAGAAAGGAAATGGGCAACACAGGAACTTTCCAAAAGTCCAGAATACAGCAAAGCCTGTATTTGGACTACTCTAGGTCAGGAAAGACGGGAAACAAGGATAATTTTTTTTTTTTTTGCAACAAATGGCAGGAAAATGCAATAAATATGTAACACAGGCTAGCGCACTTGAGTGTGTAGCCTCAACAGGTAAAAGCAACAAAAAGGTTAAACTTTAAAAGTGCAGGTGCAAAAACAACTTTAAACAGTTTAAAACAGTTCAAGAAGCAGAAATACTTGCAGTTTAGCTAGATTGGACAGTCGCCCAGGTAGTAGCAGGAAAACAAACACTTTTATCAGGTTAGCAGTTGCTCTTTTAGCCCCTCTCTGCTGCTAGCACCACTCTGCAGGACCACAAGGAGCTTGGCTGAGTAGTAACAAGTGCAAAAACCGCGCCAAAGTGGGTTTTATACAGGGGGACTTGAAAGAGCTAGAAATTGGCCCAAAATGGCCAATAGACTACCAGATTCTTGTGCTGGGAACACTCCTCCAGGGATAGATAGGCTGCTCCATGCTCCCCACTGCCACTGGTGAACAAAGAGGCCTCTCTTTATCCAAGAAAGGAAATGGGCAACACAGGAACTTTCCAAAAGTCCAGAATACAGCAAAGCCTGTATTTGGACTACTCTAGGTCAGGAAAGATGGGAAACAAGGATATTTTTTTTTTTTTGCAACAAATAGACTACCAGATTCTTGTGCTGGAAACACTCCTCCAGGGATAGATAGGCTGCTCCAAGCTCCCCACTGCCACTGGTGAACAAAGAAGCCTCCCTTTATCCAAGAAAGGAAATGGGCAACACAGGAACTTCCAGATTCTTGTGCTGGGAACACTCCTCCCAGGATAGATAGGCTGCTCCAAGCTCCCCACTGCCACTGGTGAACAAAGAAGCCTCCCTTTATCCAAGAAAGGAAATGGGCAACACAGGAACTTTCCAAAAGTCCAGAATACAGCAAAGCCTGTATTTGGACTACTTTAGGTCAGGAAAGATGGGAAACAAGGATAATTTTTTTTGTTTTTTTTCTTTTTTTTGCAACAAACAGCAGGAAAGTGCAATAAATATGTAACACAGGCTAGTGCACTTGAGTGTGTAGCCTCAACAGGTAAATGCAACAAACAGGGCAAACTTTAAAAGTGCAGGTGCAAAAACAACTTTAAACAGTTTAAAACAGTTCAAGAAGCAGAAAAGTATTTCCAGTATATTGACAGACATTAGTCCTGCATCACACATGAGAATGCATAAGCCAGGACCTTTTAATGTCACAGACATACGGACTTAACTGACATATAGAATCAAGTACTGCATCAGTCACTATATAAGCAGCATATCTTTAATGACTATGAGTGACAAAGGCATCTTCTGTGGCAATGAGGAATAATCACTTTTGTGAAAATGTGTGCATTCTCTTTTACATGGGTTTGAATCCCACAAATTACTTTTAGCAGTATGTAAGCCCCCCACAAAATTTATCCCAAGTCATCCCACTGATCCCCCCAAAATCATGGCTTAAAAGCCAAGTCATTTAGTATTTCAATGTTGACCAGTGGACAAGGTGTGACTAGGTGCAGCAGCGCACATGTCATAAGCCAATGCCAAATGTCTCATTATCCTCTCTGTTTCATAAACTCCTTTCCTTTTTGTTTTGCAGAGTTTCTCTTCCCTTACCATCACACAAACGCAATTAGCATGGCTGTGCATATCTGCACACTTATCACAAAATACAATATCACTTCTTTGGTGAGAAACCATTGCAACTGTTGTTGCAGGACCCCTACAGACATGGCAGGAGGTGGGAAGGATGGTGACAAATTTTCGGCAGAGAGGTGGGGTGTAGAGAAATCAAACTATTTTTTGCACTCTTTGTGAACAGCTACCACCATAGGCTGCTGCAGAGAGACTACACTAGGTCTACATGGAACAGCCTAGACAAATCTATCTCTAGTGTGACTGGCATACCATGCTCTGGGTAACAGGGTATGCACCACTACAGTGATTAAAGAAGTGCAAGCAGGCACAACTTGGCCAATGACTGGATGAATTTAGAACTGCTGATTCCCCTCAGCTGTGTAAGTATAGTGATTAAGCAACTTTAAATGTTATAGAAAGCTGTACATAGGCAATACTGATATGCATAATGCTTTCATGTCTCTTCTTTCAATTTCTGTTTTACAGCTGCAGAGGAAATCTTGGCAAATAGGGAGGTGCATGCACTGGGAGGATAACAGGTACACACACAGTATTTCCAGATGCAGCTCTCTGCATCAAGTGAAATTTCCCTTCAGAGCACAAAGAGACCACAGTCAGTCTGGGGCTGGTTTCTCCCTCTTTCTCAAGATCCCCATTAAGAGTCCCCACTGGCACAGCTCTAGAGTTGAGATATCAGCTTAGTGACCAAGCCAAACCCTCCAGCATCCTCTCTGTCCAACCAGTGCTTCATGTCCCTGCCAAAGTAGCTGACACACACACTCTTTGAGGTTTGATTTACATTACACACACATACACACACACACACACACACACACACACACACACACACACACACACCTGGGAAAGGCTGGCACAGGTTAACTAGCTATGCCCCCTTCTGCTCAGACTATAAGGTAATTACCACTGCCACCAGTCATTCTTTATCAGCTACTTTAGAGCCCTTAACAAAGGGTGTCCAGTTTTACTGTGCAATATTAATACTAATGGAAATGGTAGTTTGACCAAGAGCAGGGCTATTAGAAGTGACCCACACAGTGTCACCAAATAAATATGTGAGTACTCTCAAAACTAAAGTATCTGTACACAGATCAGCCACAATGAAAGGTCTAGATATATTTAATAATAAATAATAAAAAGAACAAGACAATGCTAAATATGTATTCAGAGTGACATCAGTGTTTAAAATCACAGGAAATGTTTAAAATAACATTGCAGTACAGGCTCCAGCATCATACAAATAAAGAAAAATATCTAAACTAAGCTTTGCTATATTCCTGACAGAATCTAAGAGAATTATAATGTTCCCTAGTAACTTACTATTAGAGCAAGTTAGCTGATGGGGTGAGTGGTTCTTGTTGTTGTCATGTAAAAGACAGAATGCAGAATACTTTGTCTCAATTGCATTTCTTCATGCTTCCAAAGCAGGAGTTAGTTCACCCCAGAGACAATACAGAAAGCTTCCTAGTACAAGCATTGTGTCTCTACCTACATTGAAATATCTTTATGGCCTAACTATAAAGTAATTTAATTTCAGATAATTTTTGGTTATGGTTCTTCCATAATGCCCTCCTCTAAATTCTTTATTGCTTCCCCTTTGTTCTTCCTCATGCTTGCCCTTCCCCATTTCACCACTGTCCTAGCTATCCCATTCTCACACCTCTAATCTGGTCAAAAAATTGAATAGCACACCACACACATGGCCAGAAATGACCCATAAAAAGCCTTCTCTTTTTGTCCACTGCACTTGCTCAGAGTTTGGTATCACACAACAGTGCCAAACAGTGGTGCTTGCATGTCCATGTGCTATGGCAAAACCTGGTGAGTTTTTGCCATCGGCCACACTAGTCCAGTTATCTCAGCACAATGCTGCTTAAGCATGCTGTGCTATAGGAACAGAGAGTAAAGCTACTACTTTGAGACAGTTATTCTGATAGTTTTGTACATTGCTGGTTTAACGAAGTGCAATTTCCTATGTGGAGTGCTGACATAAATCACTAGACTGAAAATTTTTTTGCTCATAGCATCAAGGGTTTAATTCTGGATGCCTCTCACACCATTTCTTAATATGATGCTCATAGGTTCATAGCTTCATAGGTAGGTACCAGGCTATCTGCCCGAGGACATTTTTAAGACTAGCCATAGTGTGTCAGCTTTCTCTGCCCCATTGATTAACTGAGCCTCTGTCAAGCAGAGCCACTGAAGTGATCTCAGGGGTGTATTTTCTGTTACCCATCCACTCATCAGGGCTTCTCTTGAAGAGTGTTAGTGAGGGGCTCTGCCTAATGTAGTTAGGAATTTTGTTCCAAAGCATGGGGAGTCTCTGTGACAGGAATCTATCCCTCCAGCATGTTCTATTATTGTTGTGGTGAGGTTTAGCTCACTAGAGCGGGTGGCTCACAGTGACTTGGATTTCTTTAGGTGGAGCATGTCCTTTAATTCTGAGTTGGACATGGCTTTGTAAGTCAGGCAGAGATCACCTCTGAGTAAGCGATATGCCACTGAGTACAGCTGGAGTTTTTTCAGTCGGGCTGCATAAGACATATGTTTGAGGCCAGGAATCCTCGTGGCGAGGTGCTTTTGTGGTCTTTCCAGCTGATGGATGTGTCTTGTGAGGTACATCCCAAATTGGGCATTGTACTCTATGATGGATCTGATGAGTGATGAATAGAGGGGCACTATAACCTCTTTATTTCTAGATGCGAACCCTTTAGTAATTAGATTGGCCACATAGAAGGATTTCCTAACTACTTTGGCAATATGATTGTCAAAGGAGAGATTACTATCTACCTGGGTACCCAGATCTCTTATTACCTCTTCTGTATTATGGGGGCTGCCGCCTATGAGGTAATTTGTGGGTGTTTTGTTTTTCCCAAATGGGATGACTATGCATTTTTTGGCATTTAGCTTGAGGCCATGACTTTGACACCAGGTGTCTGTCAAAGTAAGGCCTTTTTGAAGGATGCCCAGGTCAGCTGGAGAGTCAGTTAGGGCTCCCAGTTTGCAGTCATCAGTGAAGTTGGTTACCCATAGTCCTCCTGTGATTGCCTGTACTTCTGAGATATATATGCTGAATAGTAGGGGTGCCAGAGCCAAGCCTTGCAGGACGCCACTTGTGACTGGTTTAGAGACGGACCTGGAGCCCACTATTCTTACCGTGTGAGTTAAGTCTGTAAGCCAGTTGGCAGCGCATCTTGTGATGTAGGGGTTTATGTTCAGGCTGCTGAGTTTTTCTATAATACCCAAGTGAGGAATGGTGCCGAACACCTTGGTGAGATCAAGGTAGGATGTGTGAACCACCTTTCCCTTGTCTATGGCCTTGGTGACTGTCTCGAAGAAGTCAACCAGGTTTAGTAGGCATGATCTGCCAGTATCAAAGCCGAACTGGGTCGGGTCAAGTGTTTGGAGGTTCCCAATGTCTTTGTTAATGTGTTCCATGATGATGCGCTCCATAGCCTTGCAGACCAGGCTAGTCAGGCTTATGGGGCGATAGTTACCAGGTGCAGTTATGGCCACTCCTTTGTAGAGCGGAATAACCGTTGCTGTGCACCATTCTATGGGCATGTAGCCTGTGGAGAGGCTGAAGTTGAAGAGCGTGTTTAGGTGGGGGATTAGCTTGTTCTGTAGTTCATGCAAGACGCAGCCTGGGACACCATCCGGCCCCATTGATGCTGTGTTTTTGGCTTTTGAAAGGGCTGTTTTCACCTGTGCATCTGTGATTTCCGGGACACTACACTTTTCCGGTATTGTTCTGGGCCCTTTTGAAGGTGAGAGAGAGGTGAAGTTTGCACTGAATCTATCTGCCAGGATGTTGGCAATATCAGTAGGTTCAGTATATTTTGTGCTATTTTGCACTAACTCAGAGCATATCTGTGAGTTGCCACATAAATTCTTGACATAGCTAAAGAAGGCTTTGTGGTTATCTTTTGAATCCTTGGCTATTTTTCTTTCAAAGTTAGCCTTGGATGATTCTGTGAGGGACCTTAGTTTCTTACTGATACTGATCAGGGATGTCTTTTCTTCTTGGGATTTGCTTTTTTTCTGAACTAGTTTCCTCCTTCTGTTGTATAACCTGTTTATGGCAGGGGTTCACCAGACTAGTTTCCTTCTCTTAGGGGAGTGATTCTTGGTCTTGCTAGGGATGGCATGATCCATGCATCCTTGTAGGTGCTCATAAAGTGCAACTGTAAAAGATTCTACATCTTGGGCAGTGTTATTCTTTAGCGTGGGGGCTGTGAAACTTACCACCTCTGCCTTAAGTAAGGTGAAGTTTGCTTTAGAAAAGTTTTTCACTGTGCTTTCCTTGGTTGGGGGTGGTGGTGGGGTGTGAACATCCAGGGTGATTAATTTATGGTCTGATCTAATCAGTGATAGGTTGACCTCTGGTACAGAACACCTGTCACCCATGTAGGTGATTACCAGGTCCAATATGCTGTGGCTTCTGGTAGGGGAGTTTACCAGCTAATCCAAGGCATTTAAGTTGATAAATTCCAGGAAGTGCTAAGCCTGGGAGTTTGTACTCAAGTAGTTTTCCCAGTTAATGGTAGGGTAATTAAAATTGCCCAATATCAGGGTGTTCGGTAGGACCTTCATGTTTTCCAGTGTCTCCAGAAAGGCGGAGTGGTGGTCCTGGGTCATGGAAGGTGATCTGTAGTAGGCCACAATTTACACTGCAGATTTGTCCGATGTTAGTTGCACATGGATGATCTCAGAGGTATCATCCTGCGCCACTAACCTGGAAGTGTGAGTATCCTTGATGAATATTGATACACCCCCTTCTTTTGTGTTTCGGTCTGTGTTCTGTGGCCAAAATGTGTTGTATGAGTTGTAGCTCAGTAGTGCTGGAGTGTTCTCTGGAGCCTTGAACCAGGTTTCAGTTACTGCACAGATGTCGACGTTCTCCATACTTAGGAGTGCTTCAAGCGCATGCATTTTGAGATTTAAACTCCTAGCGTTGAGTAGCATAACCCTCATTTTTTTACTTATGCTGTTTATGGTGGTGGGTTTGAATTTTGAGCCTTGCCTAAAAAAGGCACTATGGGGGCAGCAAGAGCCTTGGCCAGTATTCGAAAGCCAAGGGGTGACACGTGCAAGCCGTCTCTTATGAAGCAACGCAGCTTGTCGAGCATGTCATCCCAGGCTGACAGACACTGTTTCCCCTTTGAATGACACCAGAAGCTTGGCCAATTGTTGAAATTAATCATTTTTTTCTTTATACTGAGGTATCATTCTTGGTGAGGGCAGGATGCTACTCAGGGTCAGGGTCATACCCGCCTGGGCTATATGATCAGAGAGCTCTTCCATGTCTCTTTTCATGTAGTCCAGGGAGGTACATTTCAGGTCATTCACACCAACATGAACAATGACAGAGTCATATTTGTACTTGTTCTGGAGTGACCTGAGTGCTTGTGTTATGTGGTGGATTCTGGCTCCTGATAGGCAGCTAACAGTAACCTTCTCCTTGTCCAGCCTAGTGAGTGGGGCGTTAGTGTGCCTGACTATTGAGTCACCTATTACTAGTGTGTTAAGTATGTTATTTCGCCTTAAGAGCTGTGATTGTGTGGCACATTGATTTTGGATTTTATGTGTTGTCTGGTTTGTGACGGGAGGTGCAGGTTTTGTGGGTGTCTGCTTTGGATCTCTCTGATGCTTTTGCAGGTTTTTATTTAGAGCCTCCGAGTATGATTTTGTGTATTTATGTGTATTTTTGCCAGTGCTGATTTAGTAGGTCTATGTGAGGCTGGAGGTGTGGTGCAAATGTTAACCTTCTCCTCATGACTGCCTGTTCCAGTCTTGGGTGGAGAGACGTTAACCTCCATTTTGGCTGTATAATTGCATCTCTCGCATATGTTTGTGTTTTGTGGTAGGAGGATAGGGCTGTCTGTGTACATGAGGCAGTTGTAACATTACCTCAGGATACCCAGATTCACCAGCTGGACTGGAGAGTACACCTGAAGTTGCCCTTTGGTCATGCCTGAATAGTAGGGTGAGCTGCTTAGTCACTTGGTTGGTGAGGGGTGGATAAAGAGCCTTGCCCTGCTGGGCAGTCAGTGTTAGGGTATATTAGTGCTTGTTATTAGGTCTGAGCAAGTGCTGGACTGTAGGATGCTTTTTGAGTGCTTAGGTTGAGAGTTATACTAGTTTCAAGTGAAAAACTGAAGAGGAGACTTAGTGGAGCTGGGAATAATGTAACCCTAGCTAACCAGTGCTGCCCGGTGCACAAAACTGTGCAAACGCGTTTTTTAAACTACTAACTTCTGGGCTGGAACCACTCCTCCAGGGACAGATGGCTGCTCAAAGTTCCCCTCTCTCACAGGTGAACAGAGAAACTTCACTCTATCCAAATAAGGTATGGGTAACTCAGAAACTTGTAACACAGCCCTGAATTCAGCACTAGCCTCAAAACTGGACTATACTAGCTTAGAAAGGTGGGAAACAAGAATTTTTTTTTTTTTTAAAAGATAAGGCAAAACCAGTAAAAAGTACACTTAAAACAGCTTTAAAGGACTACAAGCAATCAGAAAAGGCTATCACACTTTAGTGTGTAGCCTACAACAGTTAAACAATTTATTTAAACAAAAAACTTTTTAAAAGTGCAGGCAGTGAAATAAGTACAATATATGAAAAAAAAAACAAGCTTTTAAATCACAATAAGTGCTGGAAAAATCAGCGTTTAGGTGGAAAACAGTTAAGTACAGCAAGAAAATACAGAAAACTGATACTCAATCACTCCAAAGTCTCTCTTTTAAGCTAGAAGGCTTGTATCAGTTTAAAGCTTTCTAGTGCTTTCCAGTAGGTTAGTTACTGGAAAGATGGGAAACAAGCACAGATGTGGTCTTTCAAACCAGAAAGTTGAAAGAGATGGACAGCTTCCCGAATGATCAATAAACTACAATATCTGGGCCAAGAACCACTCCTCTTGTGGTAGACAAGCTAGAAGGCTGCACTCCAACACAAAAGCTTGAGGGGCTCAGAAGCTTACAAACAATCCTGGATGCAGCAAATCTGTACCTGGACTAGACTAGTTACAGAAAAGGTGTGGATCAAGTGCAAACACGGGCATTAAAACAAACAAGTTGAGAGAAATGGAAAAAACTGCCCAAACAGCCAATAAACTACAATTTCTGGGCCAGAACCACTCCTTTTGTGGTAGATAGTCTACCTAGTGCTTACCACTCCCACTGATAAGCTAGAAGGCTTCCCTCCAGCACAGAAAGGCTTGCGGGGCTCAGAAGCTTACCAACAGTCCTGGATACAGCAACTCTGTATCTGGATTAGGCTAGTTACAGGAAAGGTGGGAAACAGCTCAAGTGCAGCTTTTAAACCAGAAAGTTGAAAGAGATGGGGAAAACTGCCCAAACGGCCAGTAGCTACATTTACATGTTATATTTCATTGAGATGTTTAATCTCCCATATCTTAACATTTGCCCCAATTATGAGTTCTTGTCAAGCTATATTGGATACTAGCCAGAAAAAAGATATTTGATTTGACATCCATCTCCACAAATATTACATATTTATCCAACCTTGTTCTGCTTGTCATAAGCCTGTTGTCCCTATCCTAACCCTTCTTTACCCCTGTATCAGTCACATCATGGTGCAGAGCATGGCGGGTTAATAATGAGAACACACCAAAAGCATGTCCCTGAATGTTCATTACAACAAACATTGTTATGTGCATGTCCATCTCTTCTTGTATTCACCCCTTCACTCCCACCCCCACTTTATGTGTGTGTACCTATTAGGCTGATAGATGTAAAGGCCATCTCATGGTTCCTGCATACTGGCATGACTCTGCTGATAGATAATACCAACATGTTACCTTGATTCAGTAGGTTATCAGTGCTCCTGTAGTGTGTAAGGTTTCAAAATCTGCTGTAGGATTCCTTGTGTCATGCTCAGGTGATGATGGATGAAATGTTTGTCTAATATGATGTGGAAACTGTCCTTACTGTGAAGAAGCATACTGCACACACTTTTCAGGATATCTGGCCCTACACAAATATTTATTCATATCTGCTGAGTCATAATAGTCATTTCAAAAGAGGTACCACCCCTTGTTATTTGTAGCAAGCTGTACACACAACTAACGTATGATTTACAGTGAGGCCTGTAACATAGCAAATGGGTATACAAGTGTATTGAGGTAAGCATTACTGATAACATTTGGGGAAAACACACTTTAGTGTACTCATGGATCATCACATTTTCATTCCTGATCACATTTATTTAGCTAATGACATTGTGCAACTACTTGTGGAAAAAAGTGAATCACCTGGATTTGAACCCTGGCTCATATATGCTCTGAGCAGGAGCTCACTGCTCTTACACCCTGTGCCTCAGAAAAGGCTAGGCAGGAGGTGTATTTTCCCCACTCAATACTGCCCAGAGTGCTGATGGCTGCGCCTCACTACTGAGCCTGTTTGCACAAAGGAAGGTGAATCAAATAAAATCTGACACTTTTTGCCTTAAGCAGATCCTGTTTGCTCAGTGCTTAATGTTGCCCAAACAAGAAAGGGACGGACAACAGTTATTTATGTAATAAAAGTTTGCCCCCAACATTTCCAAGATATATTATAGCGCACACATAATACTATCTGCCAGCAATTGCTCCGATAACATATTTAGCAAGCCTGACACATAGAACATTAACAACAAACAGATGTCTTTTGCAGTTAACCCCAGTCAGGGCAGTTACTGTATGTGCCTGTTTACACACAGTTTTAGCAATGAGCACCAATGGACACTGCTACTTCACTAGTCCAAGTTGCATTCCTGAAATTTGAACCACACATGTTATTATTTTGCCATCATCCAAGCAAATCAGCTTTGCACAAGCGTACTTTGTGAAGAGGTGTATGGCATGTGCGAATCTGGTTACTGGATTCTCAACTACGTGGTAGTACTATTGTTGCTGGCCAAGAAACGGTGCTTGTATATGTGTAAGTGTGATGAGCAGCATGAATATGTGATTAGCACTGCTGCTCATCTCACTAACTCGTAAACTCTGTGCAGGCTTTGTGTGAAGCCTACATGGAGATATTGAATTGCCAGGATTGTTTGTGTTCCAAAGAAATTACTGTTACTTCATGTCAAGTTTTACCACTGTTCAAAGTCTAGAAGATTTAGGATCTTTGCTTGGAAGTGTTTCCATAGGTATTTTTATAATAATTTTTCCTCAGGCAGACAGCAAATGTTGAAGGTGTGATGGCATAGAAAGGGATAACTGGGAACATATTTTCTGGGAGTGTAATGAGGTAGCAGACTTTAAAGACTCCCTGCAGACTGCTCCGTCAGAGATACTGGGTGAGCAAATTGATGTAACTAAAGAAATGATTTGTTTGAGCTATGATACAGAATCAGAATTGTCTTGATGCAGTAAGGCCTTGCTGAGTCTAATTATGGTGACTGCCAAAAAAAAACAATTACTAGAAAATGGAAATCAAAGTCTAAACCAACTTTACTAGAAGTAGTGAATATGGTAACAGAGATAAAACAACTGGAATCAGGATCTTTAGAAAAGGGTAGGAGTAAATTACATAGGAAAAAAATCGGCATTGTGGGAACAATACATGCAGAGGAGCAATTAGTTTAAAGAAGGCAGAGGCAGGACTTGAATAACCTATGCAATGTTTGACAATGACTGGATAGATTATAAGTGATATATAATGTTTGCAACTACAATTATTTCAATATGGTTTGTAATGTATAATGTTTGCAACTAAAATTATGTCAATATGGTTTGTTTTCATTTACATAAATGTATGCCTATATCATATGTGATAATTTAGTAAAGATGTTTCTTGTTTAAAAAGTTTTACCACTGTTGATGTGAAGTGATCATGGGGTTATAGAGACTACTTCGTTGACAGATCATTCTCCCAAACTGAAATCTAAACCAATGCACAGAAGATTATTAACAGATTATATGGAAGCAAAACAATCACTATGTAAAACTATTTGGAGAAATACATTAATTGGAAAAACTACAGATAGAATGTGGAAAATTTTGAAAGAGAAATTGTTTGAATCCAAAAAAAAAAAATGTTTAACATCAGGATCTTGGGATCTTGGATCACAATGTCAGGAGGATATATTTACATAAGATACCTGATTATGGTGAAAGACAAAAAAAATAAAAGAAATGGAAAAAAAAGGACAAACTACAACTTTGAAAACTGAAATAAACAAGCTGGACAAATAAATGAAGCATAGTATGAGACAAGATCAAGAATAAATTTGAAGACAATTTTTATAAAGACATTGATTGTACTAGGAAAACATTTTATAGATACATAATATGTGGAAGCATTAAAGACATACAAATTGATAAACTGTGTGTATATTCTAAAATGTATTCTCAGACAAAACAGATTATAGAGATATTTACAAAATCTTATGTAAAACAGTTTGGCTTCACAAAGAGTGTGATACATTGTGCGAGTGTCATCCAGGTAACCTCAGATACTGAAATCAAATTAGGTTATATTGAAAAAGAGCTTTAAAAACTGAATGCAAACAAAGCATAGTAAGGAGACAGAATTAATAATAATGCCCTATGAACACTTCAACAGCTTACAATACCATTATATATATTATTTACTAAGATCATATAAATATGGGGAGATTCTTTAAGATTGAAGACATGCACTTATTAAACCTATCTTTAAGGGAAAAGAGTCAAAGTCATACAGAACCTTAAGTTTACTTTTATGTTGTAGAAAAATAATGGAGAAGGTAATATTGAATAAGTTATTGTCAGAACTGGAAAGGTTTGGACTTGAAACCATATATCAGCATGCATATGTTGAAAACAGATCTATTACCACCTGTAACATGATGTTCTATAAAAATATAACAGCTAAGAGTGAAAAATTATGTTGTGATATATGTTGTATAGATTTAACTTCAGAATTTGACAGGGTCATACACAAAACGCTGATCAATAAATTAGACCAACTATGTACTGATGTACTCTTGATAAGATGGATAGCTGCATGGATTACACATAGGACATGGCAAGTATCATAAAGAAATTGGACAGGTGAAATTCTTGGTTACAGTCAGAGTGTCCCACAGGACTCTGTCCTATCCCTATATTTAATTAGATTGTATCTTTCAACTCTATCTTTTTCATCTGAAATGTTCTATAGTCTGTATGCAGATGACTTAAAATTTGGTAAACCAATTACATGTCTTACAGTAAGTATGTCTGCAAAAGAACTTGACTAAATTGACCATTTGGGCACAGAAGAATAATATGCTGATAAATATATTAAAAAAATAAGCATATTAGATTTGGGTGACATAAATTGAAAGGTGAATATTTAATACAGCACACAGTGATTGAAACTGTAGATTCATTTAAGGACCTGGGTATATGGGTAGATCTAGATTTCAGTTTTTTCTAATCATATCAACAATTGGTTAATGAAAGCTATGGATCTAAAGGTTGTATACAAGATTTATAAAGTCTAGTATATCAGAAATGATGAAGTCATTGTTTATGTGTTACATTAAACCCAAACTTGAGTATGGAATAACATTGTGGAAACTTTAAAAGAAAAGAGAAATGAGTAAACTAGAAAGAGAACAAAAGAAAGATACCAAGGACATCCATGGATGTGAACATTTAAGTGATTATGAAAGACTAAAATATAAATATTTAAAAGGAGACCTTTTTCAGGTAAATAGGCCATTTAGAGCAACTACCTCTGAAAATGTTTGAGGTTATCAAAAATAACAGAGAATCATCAGATGACCTATGTAGAAGATTCTATAGGAATGATAAGTGTATTAATTGGTTTTCTGAGAGACTAGCTGATGTATGGAATAGACTACCAAATTACATTAAAGCAAGCACTAGTTTAGATAGTTTTGAGAACAGCCTGGACACACATGGGAACAACTGTTTTGCTATAGTGACAGGCAAGAAGGGCACTAATGCCCTTTCTTGAGATATTTGTATGAATGAATGCATATACGTAATAATCTCTGACATGATTGATTGCATCTTGCTTAAGAGATGTGTGTTTAAATGTCAGTAGACCTCAGATCCCATAGAAATTGCATTATGTAGCAGCAACACTAAACATGTTGTCAGACATTCCTAAACTATAGTTTTATTTTTAACAGGGGTAGGACAAACCATCCTGTAGCCTCCATGTTGGGATTTGGCTCCACTCCCCGAATACCCCAATCTTTCTCTCTCTCTCTGAACATATATGTGTGTGTGTGTGTGTGTGTGTGTGTGTGTGTGTGTGTGTGTGTGTGTGTGTGTGTGTGTGTGTGTATGTAACAGCTCTAAGATTGCAGTCTTGGGGAAAATTGTGCAACGTCAAGTAAACCTCATTCATATTTTCCTATTCTACAAATTTAGAAAAATCAAACCACAACATGTATGACAAAGTTATCATGAGATACTGAGTGTAGTCTTTCTCCTGTGAATTTTATAACAACATATAACATAATGCAATTAACTGTAGTACTACCATCTCATAATCTCTAGTTCTGTAGTATAAAACACTTTCTGAACTGTATTAACAGATCTGAAGACACATCAGCCAAATCATTATTTCATGGTATTAAAATACACTGCAAATTAAAAATTAGGTGATAATATTCCTTATATTCTCCTCTGGTGACTGGTGTTCCACACCGGAGGTCAACCCCTCGTTGGTTAGATCTGACCATAAACAAATCACTTTGGATATCCACATTCCACCCCCACCCACAGACAAGGAAACCACCGTGAAAAACTTTTCAAAAGTAAACTTCACATTACTTAAGACAGAGGTGGAAAGTTTTAAAGCCCCCATGCTAAAGGATAACACTGTCCAAGCTGCTAAATCATTTACAAATGTATTCTACGGGCACCTACAAGAATGCATGGAACGTGCTATCCCAAGCAAAACCAAGACTCACTCCTCCAAGAAAAGGAAACCAGTCTGGTGGACCCCTTCCATAAACAAGCTATACAATAGAAAGAGGAAACTAGCACAGAAAAGAGTAAAATCCCAAGAAGGGAAGACATTCCTGATCAGTATCAGCAAGAAACTAGGATCCCTCATAAAATCATCCAAGGCAAGCTTTAAAAGGAAACTTGCCAAGGACTCCAAAGTTAACTAGAAGACTTTCTTTACCTATGTCAAGAATCTAAGTGGCAATCCTCAGATCTGCTCAGAGTTAGTGCAGAATGGCACAAAATACACTGGACCAACTGATATTGCCAACATCCTGGCAGACAGGTTCAGTGCAAACATCACCCCCCTTTCACCCACAAAAGGGCCCATAAACATACCAGAAGAATGTAGAGCCCCTGAAATCACAGACACTCAGGTTAAAATAGCCCTCTCCAAAGCCAAAAATGCAGCATCAATGGAACCAGATGGTGTCCCAGGCTGAATCCTACATGAGCTCAAAGACAAACTAACCCCTCACCTAAACACACTGTTCAAACTCAGCCTCTCCACAGGCTACGTACCCATAGAGTGGTGCACAGCAACGGTTATTCCGCTCCATAAAGGTGGAGCACAACAGACCCCGAGAACTATCTCCTTATAAGCCTGAGTAGCTTGGTCTGCAAGGCTATGGACCGCATCATCATGGAACTCATTAACAGAGACATTGGGAACCTCCAAACACTGGACCCTACCCAGTTCGGCTTTGTTAAGGGCAGATCATGCCTCCTAAACCTGGTGGACTTCTTTGAGACAGTTACCAATGCTATAGATGAGGGAAAGGTAGTACACACAGCCTACATAGACCTTGCAAAGGCCTTCGACACCATACCCCATTCTGGCATTATAGACAAGCTCACCAGCCTGAACATAACTATGTCACAAGATGGGTTGCCAATTGGCTCATGGACAGAAACCACATGGTGAGAGTTGCAGGAGCTAGGTCTGACCATAAACCATTTACAAGTGGCGTTCCCCAGGTCTCAGTCCTAGGACCCCCTCCTGTTCAGCATATACTTCTCAGAGGTACAGACAAGCACAGGAGGACTATGGCTGACCAAGTTCACAAATGACTGCAAACTAGGGGCTATAATTAACTCACCGGCTGACACAGACATCCTCCAAAAGGGTCTCACTGAGATAAATACCTATTGTCAAAATCATGGCCTCAAGCTAAATACCAAAAAGTGCATAGTTATTCCCTTTGGAATTAACAAACTACCCACAAACTACCACATAGGTTGTAGTCCCCTAAATACGGAAAACATAATAAGGGATCTGGGGACCCAAGTAGATAGTAATCTCTCCTTTGATAATCACCTTAGTTTGCAGTCATTTGTGAACTTGGTCAGCCATAGTCCTCCTGTGCTTGTCTGTACCTCTGAGAAGTATATGCCGAACAGGAGGGGTCCTAGGACTGAGACCTGGGGAACGCCACTTGTAAATGGTTTAGGGTCAGACCTAGCTCCTGCAAAATACTGGAAAATATTAAGATACAACCAAACACCCTAATACTGGGTGATTTCAACTACCCTGCCATTAACTGGGAAAACTACTCGGGTGCCAACTCCTTTTCCCAACAGTTTTTGGAATTCATAAATTCCAACGCCCTGGATCAAATAATCCATTGTCCCACCAGGGGCTCCAATATCCTAGACCTGGTCATTACCAACATGGAAGATAGATGCTCCACACCAGTGGTCACCCCCTCATTGGTCAGGTCTGACCATAAGCAAATCACCCTTGACATCCACATCCCACCCCCCCCCTCCCAGTAAGGAAACCTCTTTAAAAAACTTCTCCAAAGTCAACTTCATGCTACTGAAGTCAGAAGTGACAAACTTCACGACACCCACGCAGATGGCATCTGGAAGTTTGATTGCAAAATCCTACACTAAGGCTCTGTACGAGCACATCCACTCATACACGGATCGTGCCATCCAAAATAGAACCAAGATGCTCTTCTCCAAAAAAAGGAAGCCAATCTGGTGGTCCCCTGCTATAAACAAACTATACAACAGAAGGAAGAAACTGTTGCAGAAAAGAGGAAATTCCCAGGATGCAAAAAACTTCCTCACCAGCCTCAGTAAGAAGCTGAGATCCCTCATAAAATCCTCAAAAGCTAGTTACGAAAATAAAATTGCCAAAGATTCCAAAGACAACCACAAGGCATTCTATAGTTATGTCAAGAATCTAAATGGCAATGCTCAGATCTGCTCTGAGCTACTACAGAATGGCATTAAATATACTGATACCAAGGATATTGCCAATATCCTGGCAGATCGATTTAGTGCCAACTTCACCCCCCTCTCACCCCCTAAAGGGTCCATCTCAATACCAAAAGATTGCCAAATTCCGGTAATCACGGCCACACAGGTAGAAACCGCACTCTCCAAAGCTAAGAATACACTATCCATGGGACCAGATGACATCCCAGGCTGTGTACTACATGAACTACAAAATGAACTGGCACCTCACCTAAGTGTCATGTTTAATCATAGCCTCACCTCAGGCTTCATGCCCACTGAGTGGCGCACAGCTACAGTTATCTCGCTCCACAAGGGAGGATCCACCTTGGATCCCAGAAACTACTGCCCCATCAGTCTGACAAGCCTGATCTGCAAGGGCATGGAAAGCATTATCATGGAACTTATAAACAAAGACATTGGCAACCTGCAAACACTGGACCCCGCCCAGTTTGGGTTTTTGAAGGGCTGAGCTTGTCTACTAAATCTGATTGACTTCTTCGAATCAGTCTCCAGAGCTGTGGATGAGGGTAAGGCATTCCACACAGCCTATCTGGACATTGACAAGGCCATCTACACCATCTCCCACATTGGAATCATAGATAAACTGTAAAAGTAGCCGACTCTAAATCCAGCTCCAGACAAGTGACAAGTGGAGTACCTCAGGGTTCAGTCCTGGGACCTCTCTTGTTTGGCCTCTACTTCTCTGAAGTACAGGCCAACACTAAGGTACTCTGGCTAACAAAGTTCGCAGATGACTGCAAACTGGGAGCCATTATTGAATCCCCAAATGATGTGGATATTCTACAAAAGGGCCTTACAGAAACAGATGCCTGGTGCCAGAGCCATGGGCTCAAGCTTAATGCCAAGAAATGTATAGTTATCCCCTTTGGAAAAAAATGTGTACCCATGAATTACCACATAGGTGGCAGGACACTAAACATCGAAAGTGTGATTAGAGACTTAGGGACACAGGTGGACAGTGGTCTCACTTTCGATAACCACATCGCCACAACAGTCAGGAAATCCTTCTATGTGGTACACCTCATCATTAAGGGCTTTTCATCCAGTAAAAATGAGGTCATTGTCCCACTGTACTAATCCCTCATTAGACCCATTATAGAGTATAATGCCCCGTTTGGTATGTACCTCAAAAGACATCTTTATCAGCTGGAAAGGCCATAGAAATACCTCACTAAAAGAACCACAGGCCTAAAGCAGATGCCATATGCTGACTGTCTAAAAAAACTCCAGCTATACTCTGTGGCATATCATCTACTCAGAGGCGATCTCTGCTTAACATACAAGGCCATGTGAAACCCTAAGCTGTTGGACATGCTCCACTTAAAGAAATTCCCAATCCCTCTGAGCCACATGCTCCAGGGATCTAAACCTTGTCATCACAATGAACAAAACATGCTGGAGGGATAGGTTCCTGACCCAGAGACTCCCCATACTCTGGAAAAGACTGCCCATACATGTCAAGCAGAGCACCTCATTGGCTCTCTTCAAAAGGAACCTTGATGATTGGATGGGAGATAGGAAATTCACCCCAGGGATCATGTCAGTCGCCCTGCTAGACAGGGGTCCAGAGAAGTGTAGGAAGAAATATCCAGGGAATTGTTATGGCTAGGCTTGCATAGGCCCTAGGGCTGACAGCCTAGTACCAACCTATGCACCTATGAAATTGCCCACCTAATCACAAAAGGGTTTGCAGCCAGATCAAAAGAGATCATTGTGCCCCTCTACTCATTACTCATCAGACCCATCATAGAGTACAATGCCCCATTTGGGATGTACCTTACAAGACACCTGAAACAGCTGGAAAGACCACAGAAGTACCTCACCAAGAGGATCACTGGCCTCAAACAGATGCCCTATGCAGCTCGAGTGAAGAAACTCCAGCTGTACTCGGTTGCATACCTCCTGCTCAGAGTTGATCTCTGCCTGACATACAAGGCCATGTCCAACCCAGAATTGATGGATTTGCTCCACCTAACAAAAACCTTATCCTCTCGAGCCACACACTCTAGGGATTTAAACCTCACCACAACAATAAATAGGACGTGCTGGAAGGATAGATTCCTGTCCCAGAGACTTCTCATGCTTTGGAACAAGATTCCAATCTACATTAGGCAGAGCTCCTCACTAGCACTCTTCAAGAGAAACCTTGATGAGTGGATGAGAAACAGAAAGTTTACCCCAGTGAACTAATCTAAGGGGGTGGCGAAAGCCAACACATTCTGGCTAGGCTTATAAATGCCTTCAGGCAGATAGCCTAGTAACTACCTATGAACCTATATTAACTAACTTTTCCTGTCTCACTGTGAAACATTAAATGTACAACCTTTTGACTGCTAAGAACCACACCTATTGAAAAAACAATATTTGTTTAATTATTTCTTTTGTATTAATAGATCTATGCTGCCTTTTCACACCCTTCATGTCGGAATATTTATTAGTGTATTATATTTTAACCAGGTAATTGGACTGCTACTTAGTCCTACATGATAAAGGTGAATATACCATGTTAGTGGATAACTGAGTGTAACAAGTCTAACTGCATGTTTTCTTTGGGAGGTGAGAAGATACTGGATTGCCTGGAGAAAACCCTTGCAGATATGCTAAAATATAAAAACTACACACAGGCAAGACTGTAAATCGAAGTCAGACTGAAGTCTGGATCCTACATGTGTGATGCAAAGAATTCATCAATTAGACGCTATGCAACCCTGTAAGCTAACTGTACTGCTATTTACTACCAGTCACTTTGGCTCTAGGTGATTATCACTGTTGATGTAACACCCTGACCCCATGTGCAAAAATAGGAAAAGGGTTTGTGGGTGGATGGATGGACAAGAATCCTCATAAACTATGGGAGGGAAAAGATTGCCTCCTTTTTGATAGTCAGTTTATGTAGTTCTGTCAGACTGAAACATTTTTTTTTTGAAAAAAAAAAAACTTTTTAAAAGTTAAGCTGAAGCATTTCATCTTTAGATAATTCATGAACGCTAGTGGCAATGACAGAGTGGGGTACTATCAGCAAAAGCAGTACATAAAATTATTAAAATTAATGAATATATAAAAATATTAGCTGATCTTTCAAAATATAATCTAGCAAATAGCCAAGTTGTTTTTCAGGCTTTAATGGATATTCAACGAATGCTTCTTAAGTTCTTTGGCTATATTAGACTACATAAACCCAGCCACTGGGGAGGCACAAGCCAGTGCATTTTTTCCTGCCTGTCCCAAGCCCAGATAAATGGGGAGGGTTACATCAGGAAGGGCACCCAGTGTAAAATATTTGCCAAATTACATATGCGGACAACAGTACAGATTTCCATACCGGATCTGTCGAGGCCCGGGTTAAGAATGACTGCCACCAGTACTGTTATCCAACAGGGTGTTGGTGGATATTGGGCTACTGTTGGTGGAAGAAGGAGAGCAAGAGGGAGATGGCATACCTGAAGGAAGGAAGAGATGAGGAGGAAGATTAGGAGTGTGGCAGGGAGAGTAGGAACTTTGAATTTTGGCAGTATCACTGGTATAGGGAGACAGCTAGCTGATATGATGGACAGAAGGAAGGTTGAACTAATGTAAATGCAAAAGACCAGATGGAAGGGGAATAAGGCCAGGTCTATCGGAGGCAGATTCAAATTATTCTGTCATGGTGGATGGGAAGAGAAATGGGGTAGGGGTTATTCTGAAGGAACAGTATGCTAAGAGTTTTTTGGCAGTGGAAAGAGTGTAGGACAGAGTGATGTTTATGAAGCTAGAAATTGATGGTGTGATGATGAATGTTGTTAGTGCATATGCTCCGCAAGTTGGGTGTGCAATGGATGAGAAAGAAACATTTTGGAGTGAATTACATGAAGTGGTGATGAGTGTACCCAATGGTGAGAGAGTGGTGATTGGAGCTGATTTCATGGGCATGTTGGTGAAGGGAACAGAGGGGACGAGGAAGTGATGGGTAGGTATGGTGTTGAGAGGAATGCTGAAGGTCAGATGGTAGTGGATTTTGTGAAAAAAGTGGACATGGCTGTGGTGAATACGTATTTTAGGAAGAGGGAGGAGCATATGGTGACGTACAAGAATGTAGGAAGATGCACACAAGTGGGTTATATCTTATGCAAGAGGGCCATCCTGAAGGAGATAGGAGACTGTAAAGTGCTGATAGGGAAAAAGTACTTAGGCAGTATAGGTTGGTGGTCTGTAGGATGATGTTGGTGATCAAGAAGAGGAAGAGGAAGGAAAGGGCAGTGCCAAAGATCAAATGATGGAAGTCCAAAATGGATGATTGTGAGGGGGAGTTCAGGGAAATGTTAAGACAGGCACTGGGTGACAGTGAAGAGTTACCAAATAGCTGGGTAACAACAGCAGAGCTGGTAAGAGAGACAGCTAGAAAGGTTCTTAGTGTGACATCTGAACAGAGGAAGGAGGACAAGGAGATCTGGTAGTGGAATGAGGAAGAAAAAGTGAGATTGTTAGAAAGGGTTCCTATCAGCATCTCAAACATTGACAATATCGAATTTGATATTGTCGCATTGAGAATGCTGAAAGTGCAGAACGTCGAACGGGTAAACTGAAATCTCCATAAGGGGAGATTTCCAATTTACCTCAATGTAGTGCGGTCTCGGAGTTGGTATATTTAAGTAGTGGGGGGTGTGAGGGTGCAGACCCCCATGTGGTGGGTGCAGGGGGGCTTTCCCCCCTGCCTACACCAGTTAGTTGTTTTTTTGGTTTGTTTGTTTTTTTTTTTATCGGCATTCAAAAATTGGATAGTTTGATCATGTCAGTTCGACATTTAGTGATTTGAAGTATTCAATTTTTGAAATGCTGATATAGACGCATCAGAGAGATGAAGAAAGTAGACAGTAATATAAGGAGATGAGGTATATGGTTACAAGAGAGATGGTGAAGGCTAAGGATAAGGCGTATGAAGAGTTGTATGAAAGGTTGGACACTAAGGAGGGAGAAAAGGACCTGTACCAATTGGTTAGACAGAGAGACTGAGTTGGGAAAGATCTGCAGCAGGTAAGGGTGATAAAGGATAGCAAGGGAGAAGTGCTCACAAGCGAGAAGAGTGTGTTGAACAGACAGAGAGAGTTCTTTGAGGTGCTGATGAATGAAGAGACTGAGAGAGAGAAGGTTGGATGATGTGGGGATAGTGAATCAGGAAGTGCAACAGATCAGCAAGGAGGAAGTAAGGACAGCTATGAAGAAGATGAAGAATGGAAAGGCTGTTGGTCCAGATGACATACCTGTGGAAGCTTGGAGGTGTTTAGGAGAGATGGCAGTGGAGTTTTTTAACCAGATTATTTAATGAAATCTTGGAAAGTGAGAGGATGCCTAAGGAGTGGAAAAGAAGTGTTTTGGTACCAATATTTTAAGAATAAGGGTGATGTGCACAGCTGCAGTAACTACAGAGGGGTAAAACTCATTAGTCACAGCATGAAATTATGGGAAAGAGTAGTGGAAGCTAGGTTAAGAAGGGAGGTGATGATTAGTGAGCAGCAGTATGATTTCATGCCAGGAAAGATCACTACATATGCTCTGAGGGTGTTGATAGAGAAACATAGAGAAGGTCAAAAGGAGTTGCATTGTGTCTTTTTGGACTTGGAGAAGACATATGACAGGGTGCCTAGAGAGGAGATGCAGTATTGGAAGAGGAAGTCGGAAGTGGCAGAGAAGTATGTAAGAGTGCTACAGGATATGTACAAGGGTAATGTGACAGTGGTGAGGTCTATGGTAGGAGTGATGGATACATTCAAGGTGGAGGTGGGATTACATCAAGGATCAGCTCTGAGCCCTTTCTTATTTGCAATAGTGATGGACTGGTTGACAGATGAGATTAGACAGGAGTCCTCATGGACTATGATGTATGCAAATGATATTGTGATCTGTAGTGAGAGTAGGGAACAGGTTCAGGAGACTCTGGAGAGGTGGAGATATGTTCTAGAGAGGAGAGGAATTAAGGTCAGTGGGACTAAGACAGAATATTTTTGTGAATGAAAGGGAAAATAGAGGAATAGTGAGGATGCAGGGAGTAGAGTTGGTGAAGGTGGAGGAGTTTAAATTCTTGGGGTCAACAGTTTGGAGTAATGCTGAGTGTGGAAGAGAGGTGAAGAAGAGAGTGCAGGCAGGGTGGAGTGGGTGGAGAAGAGTGTCTGGAGTGATTTGTGACAGACGGGTACTAGGAAGAGTGAAAGGGAAGGTCTACGTGAGACCAGCTATGTTATATGGGTTGGAGTCAGTGGCACTGACAAACACACAGGAGTCAGTTCTGGAGGTGGCAGACTTAAAGATGTTAAGATTTGTGTTGGGTGCGATGAGGATGGACAGGATTAGAAATTAGTATATTCGAGGGTCAGCCCAGATTGGACAGTTTGGAGACAAAGCCAGAGAGGTGAGATTGGGTTGGTTTGGACATGTGCTGAGGAGAGATGCTGGGTATATTGGGAAAAGGATGCTAAGGATGGAGCTGTCAGGTAAGCAGAAAATAGGAAGGCCTAAGATAAGGTTTATGGATGTGGTGAGTGGTGGAAATGCAGGTGGTTCATGTGACAGAGCAAGATGCAGAGTACAGGAAGAAATGGAAACAGATGATCCACTGTGGCGACCCTTAATGGGAACAGCTGAAAGAAGAAGAAGATGACTACATAAAGTGTGGATGAAAAATCTTAGGTCCTATACATCTCTACAGCTTTGTCCCTGATGAATGGTGCACTGCTACAGTAATCTCACTCCACAAAGGGGGTGCAACTATAGACCCTGGGAATTACTGCCCCATTAGCCTGATGAGTCTGGTATGCAAGGCTATGGAGCGCATCATCATGGACATAATAAATAAAGACATAGGGAATCTCCAGAAACTGGACACCATGCAGTTCAGATTTGTTAAGGGTAGATCTTGTCTGCTGAACCTGATGGACTTCTTCAAGTCTGTCACCAGAGCTGTGGACGAAAGCAAGGTAGTTCCCACAGCCTGCCTCGATCTGGTCAAGGCCTTCGATACATTTCCTCACTCAGGAATTGTAGATGAACTCACTAAACCCCTATGTCACAAGGTGGTTTGCAAACTGGCTCACGGATAGAACTCAGTGAAAGTAGCGGACTCCAAGTCAGACTACTGACTAGTCATGAATGGAGTCCCAGAGGGTTCGGTCTTGGGTCCTCTCCTGTTTGGCATCTACTTTTCTGAACTCCAGGCAAAAACTAAGGGACTCTGGCTGACCAAGTTTGCTGCTGACTGGTGACACTCTACAGAAAGCCTCACGGAGACTAATGACTGGTGTCAGAACCATGGCCTCAACCTCAACATCAAAAAATGCATCATCATTCCCTTTGGAAAGAACATGGTACCCATGAACTACCACATCGATGGTAGTCCACTGAACACCAAAGATGTCATAAGAGATTTGAGAACACAAGTGGATAGCAACCTATCCTTTGATAATCACATTGCCACTGTGGTCAGAAAATCCATCTCTGTGGCACATCTCATTACAAAGAGTTTTGCCTCCAGGAAGAAAGAGGTCATTGTCTCTCTCTACTCTTCCCTCATTAGACCAATTATCGAGTACAATGCTCCAGTCGGCATGTACCTCACTAGGCATATGCAACAACTAGAAAGACCACAAAGATACCTCACTAAGAGGATCCCAGGCCTTAAATACTTGCCTATGCAGAAAGACAAAAAAAACCTCCAACTTTTCTCAGTATCATATCGCCTACATAGAGGCGACCTCTACTTGACCTACAAAGCTATGTCAGACCCAGCACTGCTAGATATGCTACATCTAAAAAATCCCAATCCCTCCATAACACACACACCAGAGACCTCAACCTTATTACCACAATCAACAGAACTTGTTGGAGGGACAGGATCTTAACCCAGAGATTGCCCATGCTCTTGAACAGACTTCCCTTACATGTCAAGCAAAGCAACTCACTGGCCCTCTTCAAGAGAAATCTTGACGAGTGGATGGAAAATAGAAAATTCACCCTGGGAATCATTTCAGTGGCCCTGCTGGACAGAGGCATGGGAAATGGGTCTATATCATAACATCGATGTCACAAAACTTTGAAGTTATGATATCAAACCCAAAACCTTGAAGACTGACAACAGCGAAGCCACGGAACATCAAATTCTTTCCCAGGGAAAGAATTTGGTAAGCCATTTACACGGCTTTGCTATTTCCTTCACTGTGGTGCGATCTCGGAGTTGGTATATTTAAGTAGGGGGGTGTGGGGGTGTGGGGAAGCCCCCCCCCCCACATTAGACATAGTTTGTAGTGTTTGTGTGTTTCGTGTTTTCTGCTGGAACAGCAATTTTTTTCCCCCAGGGAAAAAAATCTCTGTTCTCAGCTTGCGGGTTTTTAGGTTTTCAGTTAACAGTTCAATGTTATTGTATTTGGTGTTATCACATTTTAATCTTGTGATATAAACCTAGGGAAATAATACTGGGTGGCATGTTGGCAGGAAATCCTTGGGGCAATGCTTGTAAAGGCTCCAGGACCATTACCCTAGTACACTCCTATGAATCTATGAACCTATAATGGCACCCTATATAATTTTTTACTATCATTTCTGCAGCTTGTCTGTTAGGTATACATTTGCCTACTGCAAACTCTTTAAATTCTAATTGATGAACTGATTATGTAGTTTTGCACCGAGTAGCAAAAGAAAAGTCTTATACAATAGTTTTAAGTATTGCCAGCCTGTCTTCTTACCATTAGATAGTAAATATAAACACTTAGAAGTTTGTTAGCTCTTTTGCTGTGTATGTATTATCTATTCTTTATATCCACATGGTAGAAGTAATGGAATTCACATTTAACACCATGTTTTCAGAAAGGAGCCTGTAACCAATAAGCGGTCCTTTACATCTCTACATCATAAAGTGTTACATTTATAAGTTCAAACAAAAATGTATCTCTATTTTAGCATCTATATTAATTATTCAGACTGACTGTATTGTTTGATATGCTTTAGACTTTCATTCAAACTTAATGTTGTCCCTTTTTTCATGCAGTCTGTGAACTAAGAAGACAACTTCAATATGTATTTTAAACAACTTACCTTTTGATAGACTATAACTTTAAATCTATATAATTTTACACCATTAAGTGATTCTCACAAAATAATATATCACTTTCATTTTCAGCAATTCTAAAACAAATCCAGACCATAAATCTGACTTGTAAAAAAACAAACAGATGGATTAATAAAGTTCACAAATAATATTAGGCACAAACATACACATAGATATGCTCTGTGAATATCTTTAAATTTTCTACTGGTGTACGTTTGGATCATGCAAGCAGCTTGTACAAACAAATATTCCTGACTGATTAAAATTGCATTTGACATATACATTCATGCACGGTCATTGCATCATTAAAACGTTTTAAAAAATATACGAAAGCAAATAATCGCACAACTGATCAAAGTGAGGAATGGAAAAGACTGAAAGAGTGTTACATCTGTGTTAAATTTCAGAACGTATTCAGTTATTAAATAACAACTTATGACAGATCTTGCATGAGTTCAAAGTAATGACTAGCTGAAGAAGCAAAAAAAGTGCTTGTTGATAGTAGTGATGGCTTCAGAAAATGTGTCATTAAGAACCGAAAATGTTGCCATGTAAGTCATTAATTCTCAAAAGTTATTTTGCCAGCTCAAACAATTCTGCCAATGATAGATAATAGTCCTAATGTACAAGAAAACAAATGTAGTGTAGGGAGCTTTTTGTTGTTAATACAAAATGTTGGTCACAGTGGGTAAATGGGACAACTATGGGCACCTTACAAGAACCTTGCAGCTACCTCATTGTAACATTATGCCTGCATTAACAAGTAAACACTGTTTTCTGTAATGACGGCATACTACTATGTATAAAAACTTAACTGTAAGGTTCTTGTTATAATTAATATAATCCTAGCTTCTCCATTAAAATATGTCAGTAGCTTTGCCTCCATGTATTTTAGTGCTGTGATCAACCATTGATTAAAATGTTCAGTTCTGATGGCTTATGTGCTATTGTTTTGACAAGCTGTAAGTTATTATTGTGGCTGCTTGGATGTAGGCCCAATGACAACACTCTTTGGTATAGCTGAATTTGCAGGATAAAACTGTAGATTCAATGGGGATCGCAATTTAACTTACAGCACAGCAGTATTATCAAATGAGTTGGCCAAGTAAGTAATGAAAAATGCATCTTTATATACCCTTAGAAAACCATTTATTGGCATTATTACAGATAGACAAAGTTAGTAAACTTTTATAATCAATGCATTTATTCAGGCTGATGCCCTTGCATAATACATTTTATCTGCACAAGCCCCAGATGCATGAATTCCTGTAACTCTCACCCAGGGACTCAAATGGCTGCTATTCCATCTGAGCAGTTGTGCACACTAAAACTTGAATTATTTCAACAATGCAGCCACACCATTTGCTCACATCACTGGAGATGAATGGAAGCAAGTGCTTGTGGACCAGTTAAGTGGGGAAGGGTAGTGGGTAGGCTATGGTTATGTTTAGGGGGTGGGACAAGAAGTATAGTGTGGACTTTATGGTTAGGTAGGGGTATCAGGATTTTAGGTTTAGGGAGCAATCTGGAAACTTTAGGGTTAGGAATGAGGACAGGGATTTTATGTTTAGGGAGTGGGTGTAGATGTGAGGGGGAAGGGAATTTTAAGTTTAAAAAGTGATCCTTAATGAGAAGGGAAGGGGCACTTAGGTTTAGGGAGTCACCAGGACTTTAGGCCTAGAGGGGGCAAAGGGATTTTAGGTATAGGGCGGAAATGGGAGATTTTTAGGGTTAGGTAGTGGTTGGGAGTTTTTAGGGTTAGGATCAGGGTTCTGATAGGGGTAGATAACAATATGGGACATGAGTTGCTGGGAGTTAGAGCACTTGCTGAAATGAATGTGTAGCAGCAAACGACGTGTCTCAAAAATGTCTCTCAAACACATGGAGTAGGCCCATCCCATTTACTTCTGAAAGTAGAGTGACTTGGATTCATTTTTCAAGATTTTATTTTTGTACCCCATGCAATCAGTACTAATGAGAAGATCCTTGTGACCACCTTACCTTTTGTGCCACTTTTTATTTTTCATAACGGAGCTGCAAGTAATAGATAAAAAGCAGTGCTACTTCATAATATTTAATTCTTTCACTGTTGTTAACACTACTCCCTGTTGTTGTAACTTATCTTTGCATTTATAAATCTGCATGTATATATTTTATGGCATATCTTTGTATCTGTAAATATGTTTTGTTCATTTCTTATGTAATCCTATTCACCCAGGTTGTACCTGCAAATGACGCATTGGGATCAGTGTACTACCCCAGTAAACAAAAATATAAATAAACCTCATATTACCATCTCCACTTCTGCTAACTCAAAGTTCAGGGCAGTTTATTCCTCTTATGAATGCTTTTCCAATGTCGAGATTCAAATTTAAAATTTACATTCTTCTTACTAGATATTTCTGATGAGCTTAAAAGCATTATACATGAATATTATTTGCATTGCCCATTCAGAGTTGAAGTATGTAGTGCAACATCCTTAGGCCGACCATGTTCTCCTCCTGTTTTCTACTCTTCTCTGAAGTCCAGTCTCTAGAACTACTGATGCTCTGCACTGAGTGATAGGAGTTTGCTTTCACACTTTGAGGTCTGTGTAGTAAATATATTTCTTCATACACTCCCTGGAAATTCAAAACTAGAATGGGTGCAAGTGAATGTAATAGGTATATGACCAAAGCATTTGTTTGAAGGACATTTTTGTGAGGGCAGCTGTTTGATGGACAACTGAGCAAAAATAATTCCAGAGTAAAAATGCAGGCTGCCTTTCATGGGAGAAAATCTCTTCTCCCAAGCTGATGTAACCTTAGAGTCAATTGTATTAGTTTATCGGGTACAAAGCAAAGTTCCTTGCATGGAGGTATGTGAAGGGCTTTGCTCTAATAGAAAATAACTATCATTTGAGTTAAGCAAATGTCATTTTTGCCCTGTTTACTTCATGAAAATAGCCTTCACTTTCTTGAGTAATCATTTGCATGCCAAGTCTCTGTATAGACCAGTGACTAACACTCTGATTATTTCTTTTGGGGATGATCACTTTACAGTTTCTACTTTTACCAATCATTTAGTGTGATACATGGATATAATGAAGTCAGCTTTAACTGTAAAAGGCTTAGTTGACCATCTCTTCCTGAATCCTTGTAATGTTGTACAGTGCAACTTTTTATTTGGTTGAAATTGCAGAAATGGGTGTGTTAAATATATAAGTTCAAATGTTTTAGAAATGCTGCATTAATTCATGGGGTATAAGTTACAAAAATAAATAAATAAACAACCACTTATTGTGACCAGGGTTACTGATTTGTAATATTTGTATCCTAGCCTTATTTTGTCATATTCAGCTTGATTACTATCTACCTACTTATTAACATATTGATAGCAATACTCTAATAATGTCTGTATAATTTGCAGGAATGTATAGTGCAGACATCTACATATTCTATATATGACTTCATATAGGTGCCTTTTGGCCAAGACCATGACTTTAAAGGTTATAATGGCTGGTTCCTTAACTGATTAAAAAATATAGAAATAAAAATATATTAACTTGGGAGGGGGGTGGGAGAGTGGTTCCTTACTACCCTTACAGTCAAGGCGGTGGGACACCTAAAGTAACAGGAATGCTGGGAGCTAAATGCAGCTTAACTCATTCTGGCAAGTTACTGTGAATTGCTTTTACCCTTTATGAGTCTGTCATCCCTGCCAAATTCTGTACCAAGTTATTTTATTGCATCTTTTTGAAAATAAGAGTGCCTTTTTTGATATGCACCACTTTTATGTGTGACGCATTTCATAGTGACATATTATTTTGCATTATCATTTTTTCTTAGGTAAAACCAATGCTATAGCACTCTGAGGTTAGCTCACTCTGCTTTCTAATTTATCTTTAGCATCTGTTAAACTTCTTGTGATTGAGCCTGGCAGTGAAAACAAAAGGTTCAGACTTCCTACCTAAAAGGGAACAAATGCTGCATAACTCTCACTTCAAACAAGTATCATATGAGTATTATTTCAAATTATAATGGTTTTAGGGAGTATCACAGTAGTCACTGCAGCCTTCATAATATTATTGTTGGACAATGGAACAATTTGTTTATGAATCCTCAAGGTAAGTTTGCAAACGAAGACTATATGTTGGGTTCCTGTCCCTCAATGAGTAAATATTTTAATTTGCAATTCAGAATCAGAAGAGCTCACAAGCAGAAAACTGTCATAGTCTTTTCAAAACTGCTTATGTGACTCTTTACTTGAACATGTCAATTGCATTTAAAGATTCTTCAAGTTCCTGCCAGCGTTTTGTTTTAGTTATTCCTCCTAGAAATTATTCCCATCCTATACAAACAGAATGTATTAAATGTAATTATTTCATAGTTGCAGAATGTTTATTTTTATTATTGCATTTTGTGTCACACATATGAGCTTTGCCCATGCATTATTGAACATTCCAGAAACATACAGGCTTGTTTCTCAAGCTGTTCTACAATGTTACTTAGAAGTGTAAAAGGTACCACTGATGTTAGTAAATCTTTAGCACATTGCATGTAACTGCTTCTCTTCAGAGTCTAATAAGCTTTATTTCAGTTTATTTCATTTTATATGTGAAAACAATCTGCCACAATATCTTTGGCATATGCTAAAATAACAAGCAACATGCAATCTTTGATGAACAATTTGCACCCTTAACAAAGCTTGCGCAGTATAGGAAGCAGTGATATTCTTAAGAGAAAATGCTAACAACTGCTTCTTCCTTTTCTAAAAAGATATTACAAAAGAATCATGTTTGTTTATCAATGCAGTGAGCTATATGTCAAGTGAAAGTAAGTCAATTGATACAGTAATGAATGATGCATGTCTGTATGTTCAGTACGTAACAGTCCCTGATTCAAATTACACATTTACTCTAATGTGTGTTGTTCAAAAGCAAATAGGGTTACTGGTAATGCTTCATTGTAAACTGTTACTTTGAAAATACACAACACAATGTGAGCAGGCTATTTCTCCAGCTCCTGGAGTGCATATTAGTTTAACATCATTTTCACAGTTATATTCCTATCAATTTATTTTCCTTATGCAAATGAAAATTACTCTACATTTTTTGCAGATATTAAATGGTGCTATACTTTTCCAAGGCATCAGCATGTATAAGCTTGCACAGCTGATCTGTGTCATGTGGTGAGCAATTTATACTTCATGGTGTTTCTCACAATACAAATGTTACAGTTTCTAACAGATTCTTTGGTAGCGAAATTGAGGGGGCTAGGTGCAGGGACAATGTAGTAAAATGGTAAATATCTTTGTAGGAAAAGTCCATTACACAAGGTTTAAATTGGCATGCATGTTAAAGCATGCTAGACTTTCTGTCTGCTTTAAAATGCAAGTGGCTGAGATCTAATACATCTCTTCTTCATCTCTAACTTGGGAACTATTAGAAGGAAGACTGCAGAAAGATGAAAAAGATTATTGAATCAGAGTGTTTGTGTGTGTTTGTGCGTGCGAGCGCGTGAGTGTGCGTGTGTGTGCGTGTGCATGTGCGTGTGTGTGTGTGTGTGTGTGTGTGTGTGTGTGTGTGTGTGTGTGTGTGTGTGTTGCCACTACTAGAATGTGGCTGCAGTCAACTAATAAATTACTTGTTAATTTATTGCTGGAAGAACTTAAGAAACTGTACCATATTATAAACAGTCCTTGATTCAAATTGCACATACATGTAGATTTCTACAAAAGTGTATTGTTTGGGCCACTTCTAATCTTCGGTACAGATCTAGAGAGTGTTCTAACAAGGCAAATGAACACAAATTACAATATGGAAAAAAATAAATAAATTAATTACGCAGAATCTATACTGTGGAAGCTAAACTGCACGTAGAGGTAACCATCAGAAAGTTCAGAATGTCATAAAACAACAAAAGCAGAAGCAAGTATAGCAATCTTCTTAATGTAGGTCTCTAGTTAAGCAGTATATAAGAGGATGCTATACTGTCTTACAAGTTATACAATCATTTTTTCCCAATCAACAGTTTAGAAAGGATGCCTGACTCAGAAAGTTACCCTTCCTTAATTCTCAGGTTATTCTGACATTCACATAATATACATTTTTAGCAAAGTTTACATTACTTTTCTGTTATGGTGTCTCAGTATTTTATTTGTAAATAGATAACTTATGATTTAAATGGATAATTTTATATAATCAAATGCATCTCTTTTATAGGGCTAGATGCTCAATTACAAAAAATGATATATGATTGATGGGGTTCATATAAATAATAATAATAATAATAATAATAATAATAATAATAATAATAATAATAATAATAATCATACAATTAAAGAAACAACCATTTTACAAGTCTAGTATAATACTCTGAATAAATATGCTTGTATTTGTCAATGTTAATAAAATTGCATAGCCAAATAGAAAATATAGCATTTATCAATAACTACCTTTCATAGCAAACTTTGAAAAGTTTTATTTTATTTGTTTATTTGTTTGTTAATTGCTACTTGAGTTAGTCCAGCTGAGCCAAATACCTGTTTTCAGTGGAGACTGAGGAAAAAAGCTCCAAAAAAAAGAAAACATATTAACATACATACGTTCAAGATACAAGAATATTGCATAGTTAAATCCTGTATTCAAAAAGCAAGAAAGCAAAAAGCATGAAAATTACACATTGATGCATCCAAAAAGCAAGAAAAGTATATATTGATATTGTTGCATAGGTTTATAGTAACAGGGGGTTACATGACAAGTATATACAAAAGTAGATGCTTAGAGAGGAGCACTTAAAAGTTTAGAAAGAAAAAACTGTTGCTATTAATAGAGAGTATAAGTGGTAGGAGGCTCTAACAATTAGAGTAGAGAGAGGTATAAGGAGGTGTGGGGGAGGGGACATTAAGTAGGGTCCTGGTATGAGCAGAAGCTGAAACTGAACAGGTAATTTTTAAGCTCAGTTCTGAAACAATTTGCACAGTTGATGTCAAAGGAAAAATTAAAGATCAATGCAGCCAAGGTTCAGTTAAGGTTTTTTTATTTTTGTACAAGGAGACAAAAATGCAGTTCAGAAGTTTGTCTGACATTATACAGGAAATACTTCATTATTATACTGTTTTGTAAGCCATTGCCCTCTAAGCTGACGTAATAAAATGCAACTCTTAGCATTGTTCTAAGACAGGTGTTTACTAAGTTTTTCTGCTGATATAGCAAGTATAAACTTCCCATGTGAATATTTCCTAAGATATCAACGTGGCCTCGCTAACTGCCGATCTGTAACAATTCACTCATATTTCAGTGTTGCAATTAGTGATTCTTTCCTGCTTTGAGCATAAAGCATATTCTGATTTCAGCCTATAATCTTATCTACAGCTGCAGTATGAACAAGGTTATTTGCTTAAGTCTAGTAACATTTCAGAATACTGTATTGTTCCTTTTCCTAACGTTAGCAAAATCATCTGTTTCTCAGTGTATGAACAAGGTCATTCACTGAGTTGACAAGAAGCAAAGTCAGAAAGTACATGCAATTATTTTCAAGCCTGTAGCAGAATAAATGTGTTAACCCTTTTAGGCTTCTAATGCAGCAAGCATAATGCTAATACATATATGAATACATGTTTTACTATATATGTGAATACATATTTCTCTCACAGTTGATGTTTTGAATATTTGGTGGGAGATTGTTCCAGGCTTGGGACATTGCGCTTTTATAAAGAAATTTGCCAATGTTTTTGTTGGTTTTATAAACATTGAGAAGGTGTTGATCATAAGTGCATAGAGTTTGAGAAGGGGTGTAGCAGGATATGAGAGAGGAGAGGGAAGGACAGGCTGAGGGTTTGTATAGCAAGGTGTGGGTGAACTGTAGCTGGGAAAGGAGAAGAAGCTGGGGGAACACAAGCCATTCAAGCAATTTTAAAGCGATGGGTTTGTAAGGGTGATTGCTGGCAAATCGAGCTATGTTGTTAGAAGTTTGTTCCTGTCTGGTTATTGTCGTTCTTCTACTTTGGACACAATAGAAGAGTCTTTGTGGGTTCTGTTTAAGGAGCTTTACTTTATACAAACACATCACGATAGAAGCTTACAACTTTAACTTAAGTAACATATACAAACCAAGTGCTGTAATCATACATGCTTATACCCTGGCTGCACTCTCAAAATGACACTCGGAATGGCACGTGCTTGACATTTATACATGCACACTACGTCTTTGACATGCTTCTTAAAGACACAGAACACTGATATACATGCTCCCTCTTGAAAAAACAAAACATGCGATGTTATGGATATTATGACGTGCAAATATCACAGTCAATTATCAGTCATGCATTAATGCAAGATATAATACATATATATATATATATATATATATATATATATATATATATACACACACACACACACACACACACACACACACACACACACACACACACACACACACACACACACACACACACACACACACACACACACACACACACACACACACACACACAGTTAAGTCCATGTTGCTACATATTTTACACTGGGCTTAGATACTCGTCCATAACGTGATATAAAATTGGGAATTGGGCTTAACTACTGGAGCTGTCTCTAAAAAATGTTCGATCTGTGATTTACTTAGACATCTTCAGGGTTGGAATCAGAGGTAGGAACACTCTCTGGGATGGAAACAATAGTTGTCTCTCTCTGAGATTTAGCGTCTAAGTTGCTATAATAATGTTGTGATGATGATTCTGCTACAGGTAACAGATGTTTATGTTTTCACCTGTACTGCGTACCTTCCGAGTCTATAAGGTAGGATCTTGGTTCAGGACATCTGGCAATAATTTTTCCTATATGGTCAAAAGTTTTTTCTGTTTGAAGTATGACCGCTTCTTCCCTTAATGGAGAAAGTAGTTTGCTCGACTTGCCATCCGATGACTTCTGGATTAAATATTTCTTAAATAATTGTACCTTGATGGTCTTATTATTCCTGGCTTTAGGCTTTAGTAGATTGGTAGGAATAGGTAACATAGCTCTTGTTTGCCTGGAAAGAAGTCATTGAGCTGGAGATCCGAGAACATTATCATGAGGTACGTTCCTAAGGTTAAGCAGATTTAAGAAAATGTCTGAATTGTCAGGTCATGACCTTTCAAGTAGATATTTCCCAGTCTCTCAGCCAGGCCATTCGACTGAGGATACTCAGGACTGGTGGTAATGTGTAGAAAGTCCCATTCTGAAACAACTGGCTCGTAAACTGAGTACCATTGTCAGAAATAACTTTGTGCAGACTATCCTGGATGGAGAAATGATGTTCCAGCTTAGTAATAACAGTAGTAGATGTTAGATTAAGTGGTAGATCGATCTCAAACCAGTTTGAATAAGAGTCTACCAAAACCAAGTAGTGCTGATTGTTCTACTCAAAGATATCAGTGGCTACTGTCGACCAAGGTAGTTCAGAAACTGGATGTAGCTGAAGTGGTTCTCTTTGCAAGCGCAGTCTAGTACTATTGCATACTGAACAAAAAGAAAGTACTTTATCAATGTCTTTCAGTAATGAAGGCCACAATACTAATTCTCTCGCTTGCCTCTTGGTGGATGCGGAACCTGGGTGACCATGATGCAAAATCTGGATGTGGTCATGTTGTAAGGAAGCAGGAACAGCAATTTTAGGACCTTTGAAAATAATGCCATCGTCCATCAACATTTAATTTCTGTAGGGAAAATAGGTTTGCAGTTCAAGTGGTACACTAGATTGCTTTGCCTGCCATCCATCATTAAGGTGGTGACTGAGCTTTTGCAAAATCACATCAGTCTTAGTGCGATTTCTTAACTCATCAAACCTAGTAGTAGAAAAATTATGCACTGCCATTACATCAAAGTAAAAGTTCTCTGCATCAAGCAGTTCCATTGTATTCCTGGGTGATCTGGATAAAATATCAGCCAGATAGAGTAGATTACCTTTTGTATAGACCATTTTAAAGTTGTACTTTTGTAATCTGAGCATCATTCTTTGTAATCTTGCTAGAGCGGAATGTATAGACTTCTTTAGAATAGGTACTAGAGGTTGGCAATCAGTTTCAATCTGAATAGCTCGACCATAAATATAATCATGAAACTTGGAACATGCAAATACTACTGCCAAAAGTTCTTTCTCAATTTGAGCATACTGCATTTCAGTTTGGGTAAGTGATGTAGATGCATAACCTACTGGTCCGCCCTTTTGAAGTATAACTGTGCCTAGACCAAATTTTGAAGAATCACAGGAAAGAGTAACTGGTTTGTTCACATCATAGTATCTTAATGTAGGTGGGGTGACAGTTTTCTGCTTGAGGTCATTAAATACATTATGGTGCTGTTCTAAGCATGACCATGCAACATTTTTGCATGTTAGCTCTCTTAAAGGTGTTGTCAATTCACTGAAGTCTGGTTTAAACTTGCCTAAAGAGTTAACCATGCCTAAAAAATGCTGTAGAGCTTGAACATTGCCTGGTGCTGACATCTCAGGAATAGATGCTTGCTTGGTCAGGTCTGGTCTTAAGCCAGTACTGGTAAATAAATGACCAATACATATAACTTCTGGAAGTCTGAATTTGCACTTCAGAGGACTGAGCTTGAAGTTAGTTCAAGTGCTCTGTCTAGAACTTTCTTTAGGTTTTTGTCATGCTCTACTTCACCATTGCCTCCAACCAATAAATCATCTACTATTAAGGCACAAGGATAACCCCCCCACAATTTGCTCCATTGAACGCTGGAAGACTTCACTTGCAGAATGTATTCCAAATGGCATTCTTAGAAATCTGTATCTGCCAAACGGAGTACCAAAAGTGGTTAGTAATGAGGATTTGTGATCAAGGATCACTTGCCAAAATGAACTCCTTGCATCCAAAACAGAAAAAAACAGTGACATTTGGTATTAGAGCTGCAACCTCTTCGACTGTATGCATTGGATGATGTGGTCTTTTCAATGCTTTCTTCAAATCACTTGGGCCAATGCATAGTTTGGTTTTGTCTGAGCCTTTTTTGTGAGCTTCTACCATAGACAATACTCATTCAGTTGGTTCTGTAACTGGACAAATCACACCTTGCTGTACCATTTTATCCAACTGAGCCTTAACTTTATCCTGTATAGCTATCAAAACTCTCCTTGCTGGTCTGACTACTAGAGTGACCTCTGGGTCTAACTTCATGGAATACACTACTGGACGTTTGCCCAGCCTATCATGTAAAACATCAGCATGTTCTGAGAAAATGGCTTCTGAAAATTGGAACTAGGAGATGTACTTAGGTGATGAACTTCTTTGGTAAAAGAAAGCAGATTCATTCTCAAACTGTCTTTGAGACCCAACAAAGACTGTACTGGTCTACTGACTACATAGAATAACAAGTTGTAACAGTTCTTGGCCAAATAACATGAAAGCATCACTCAGTCTTCGGTTTGGATCTCTTCACCTCCATAAGCAACAAGTTATGCACTGCTGGTTACATTGAGTTGCTCGTTAGTTCTCACTTTAGCAAATATGTCTGCTGATATAACATTACACTTTGAACCAGTGTCTACTTTAAGCTCTGTGGATCTACCATTCATCCAGACTGTGCAGAACACTTCGCGTTTTGTCAATAAATTAACTGCATCAGCTCTTTCACTAATTACTGCTATACCACCCACATAGAAAGGTGACTGCTGCATCTCTACTTGATCAACCTACTTTTTTGTGTGACCTTTCTTTACTACTTGTGAGGTTTACCTGATGTACAAAATTTTTGGAAATGGTTCCATTTTTTACACTTGTGGCATTGCTGATCAAATGCTAAAAAAAATGTCTCTTTTAGAATCATGATTTGCACCACAATTGTGACAGTTAACAATAAAGCTGGACTTGGGTTTTGCTGATACATCCTTGTACTGTACTGAGCATGCACCTTTAACTGAACTGGTCTTAGAACTTGCTGGAAAACTTTGTGGTTTCCTTAATGAGCCAGCAGGGATTGTGGCTGCCATGTGCTTAGTAGGCTTATTTCTGTTTGCCACATGTTACATGCTGTCTATATTTGCTCTGCAGCTTGCTGAAGCCATGCTGTTGTCACTTGCAAGCATACTTGTGTGTTTTTCTGGCGCTTCATTGATTTGGTAAATCTCTGTGATTTTATTCAATGTCAAATCATTATCACAAAGCAAGATCTTTTTCACAGCAGCACTATTAATACCAGCCATGACCCTGTCCTTTATCAACTCATCCTGTAAGTCTCCAAAACAACACATTTTAGTCTTGTTTCTCAGATCAGTTATATAACCTGCAAAAGTTTCCCCTTGGTTTCTGATCTCTTGTGTAAAACAAATGTCTCTCTAATTTAGTATTTGTTTGGGGGTTACACATTTCTCTGATCTTGCGCTTCAAAAACTTGGAGTCTTCCCTAGATTCAGCCTGTCCAACAATATGATGGTTTTCACCTTCTCCTTCATATAATGCCAGTGCATACACAAATGAGAGCTCACTTTCTATGGCCTCTGACCCAGCTAAATTTAACAAAATGAATGCCTTGGTGCGTGCATCTTTATCTGAATAAGCTGTTTGTATAAAAATATTGCACTCTTGCTCAGATATTCTCCAATTCTCTGCAATATTCTGATCAAATACAAGTGGTAAGGGCTTTGGAAATCTATCTGCCATATTAACACATACTGGTGAATGGTTTTGCAAATAAGCACGAACACATACACATACACATATGTCAAACATTTATGTCAGTACTTGTAACTTTGCTCAGTAGCACAATAAGCCTCTGTATAACTGAACTTTGCAAAATAAGTATCTCTCGGGCACTGAAATATTCTTGAAATTACTGTATTGCATGAAATCACCTCTTATCAGTATAAGAAACATCAAATAACTGCATGATGCAACCTTCTGTGTAACTGGACTTTGCAAAATACGTTCCTAGAGCAGTGTAATACTTTTGAACTTATTGTATTGCTAAAGTCATTTATCATGCTTTTAAGAAGCACTTCAAACAACTGTACGATGCAAATGAACTGCGCAGGAGAAGCTCAGAGTCAATAGCATTTTAAAGTAATGGCACTTTGAGAATAAACTGTACACAGCACACTGAAACTTCCCCAAAATGGTGGTACCTTTCTAGGCAATTCTCTACAGTGCAAGAAATACTCTGTAATGGTGGCACTTTGTGAATAGACACAGCCAGCACAAGAAACTTTTCAAAATGGCTATACTTTGACTGCACTTAATGAAATAGTTGCACTTTGCACACAAATAACTCTTTGAAATACATGCACAGTAGTAAGCACACACTGTAAGCACTTTTACACACTTTGAGATAATTCGAAAAAATTTAGTTGTGCCGTTGATACAATACGAAATCATAGTTATGCCAAAACACAGCACTTTGCCAAAAAACATGCAGTCGCCTTGCTTCATTTATGCCTAGTGTACCCCTTTTACCCTTATTATACCTGTTTTGCTTGTTTAATCTCTTTTCATGCCCATTGTGCTAGTCTTACTCTACACATGCCTGTTTTGCCTTAAACACACTCATTTTGCCTTTAACACACTCATTTTACTTTTCTGTTAATTGTTTCATCAAATGCTTGTACTTTAAACATTTCCCTTAGTTAATAAGCCTTTGTGCCCCTGCTTGTTTGATAATGTGTTTTGTGCCCTTGTACCGCCTGTTTTGTCCTTTTTATGGAACAAGTAGTTTGTGCATATTCTCATTACCTTTGCTTCTCTTCTGGCTCTGTTTCATGCTCATTTCTCTTAGTTTACCTTCACTGTCATCTCAGCACAGTGGCTCCAAATCTTATTCTCTGCAATCCCAGTTCTGACACCATGTCACTTTCCTACTTTGGACACAGTAGAAGAGTCTTTGTGGGTTTGTTTAAGCAGCTTTATTTTATACAAACACATCATGATAGAGGTTTACTGACTTTAACTTAAGTAACTTATATACAAACTAACTGTTGTAATCGTACATGTCTACTCCTTGGCTGTATTCTCAAAATGGTGCTAGGAATGACACATGCTTGATATTTATACATGCACTCTCAGTCTTTGATGGGCTACTTAAAGCTACAGCACATTGCACGTGTTCTCTGATCTACAGGTATTAAGGTAGATTGTAGAAATGTGGGTATAGGAGAGGTGTACAAAAGACAGGGTAGGAGAAAAGCCTGTGGCATAGAGAGTTTGGAGTTAGAAGTAAGGAATTTTGTATTTCTATGGAGTAGACCCAATTTTTGATTTGTCTTTTTAATACAGTGCTGTATATGGAGGTCACATTTTAATTGGTCATCAAGTATAATACCCAGCAGTTTAGTTTGAAAATTGGCTTTAATAAGGGTGGTGTCATGTGATGAGAAAGAGAAGGTGGTTTTATGGTAAAAGAGAGATTTAGGGAGGAATAGGAGGAGTTTGTTTTTTTTGGGGGGTTAAGGATGAGCTGGTTGTCAGTTAGCCATTGTTCAACGTTATGAAATGTGTTTTGGGTGATGAGATGAGATGAGAGATGTCATCAGAGCAGGCAATATGGGTAGAGTCATCTGCATATTGTATCAGGGAAGAGGTTGTGCAGGAAGAGTGGAGGTTGTTGGTGAAGGTGTTGAAAAGAAGAAGTCCTAGAACATAGCCCTGCGGGACACCAGTCTGGATAGGATAAGAAAGGGAAGCAGGTAGAAAGCCATCTGACTGCAGCCTGTTGGGAAAGTAGTTAGAGAACCAGAGAATAGCAGAGGAGGAGAGGTTGAGATCAGCTAGTTTAGATAGTAGCTTAAAGTGTTGTTTGGTATCAAATGCTTTTGAGAAGTCAAGAAAAAGACCTGACACAAGTAGGTTTTTGTCTCTGGCCTCTGCGACAGTATGTTTTAAAGAGAGAAGGGCTGTAGTTGTGCTATGGTTTGGCCTAAAGGCATGTTGAGTAGAGGTCAAAAAGTTTTTGTCTATAAGATAGCCAAGGAGCTGATTGTGAAATCATTTTTTGAGAAGTTCGAATAGTGGTGAAAGAATGGCTATGTGTTAAAAGTTTGACAGATCAGTGGAGATTCCACCTTTGTGTAGTGGTATGATTTAAAAAGATTTCCAAATGTCAGAGACAGTAGATTCTTGGATTGATCTATTTACAAGTATAGTGACTGGGTAGGCTGTTGAGTGAGCTGTGAGTTTAAGAAAGAGGGGAGGGAGGTAATCTGCAGAGGAGGAGAATGGTTTTAGTTTAAGCAGAAGAGATTTTATGTAGGCAGTAGAAACAGGGTCTAGAGAAAAAGGGGAGGTATTGGTAGTGTTGGGGGCATGGGTGGAAGATTTGTACCTTGGTCCGTGGGAATTAGTTTCAAATAGATTCAATGAAGTAAGAGTTTAGTAGAGTTGCAGTTTCTTGAGGGGTATCATTTGGATAAGGGTTAGGGGTGGTGGGTTTACCAAGGTATAAGGATATTGTTGATGGTTCACCAGAATTTGTTAGGTCTGGAGTTGTGGGTGAACTGAGCCTCATAGTAGATTTTTTTCTTGCCTTTGTTGATATGTTTTTATTAGATTTCTAAGCTCTTTATATTTTTGAAGTAGTTCAGTGGATTTAGTTTTTAGCCATTTTTTCCAGTGTGGTCTCAATTTGTCATAACACTGAGGGTATCCTTAGAGAGCCAAGGGGTATGGGTTGTTTTTATCCTAACTTTCCTTAGTGCTGCTATGGTGTTTAGGATATTGAGAAAAGTACTGCTTGGAATACTTTATTGATGAGAAATTATTATTGAATGATTGGGTATTGAAGGAGAACAGGTTGTGATGGTATGTGTATAAATGAACCTTGTGTATATGGAAGGATTGTCTATGTACAAAGATGGGGAGGTGATCACTCAAGGAGTTGGGTAGTGTGCCAGGGTTTTGGTATAGGTTTGGATCAATATTAAGGATCCAATCTAGGGTGACACTATTATTGTTTTTTTTAAATGAGTGTGTGTTGTAATGAGTTGGTTGAAGCCATGGAGATTAATGTTAAGGTCCGGGCAGGTGGATGATATTTTTTGCCAATCGATGTTGACATCTATGAGTATAATAGTTTCATAGGGGATGTGGAGAGAAAACCATGAAAGGATGGGTTCTAGGATAGGAATATATTTACCTGGTGGAATGTAGATGGCAGCAATTGAAACTTTCTTTTGTGGGTTTAGGTGACAATTCAGAAGAATTAGCTTGGTTGAGTGGAAGTTCAGGAAAGCTAGGGGTAGTGGGGATAAGTTGAGTTGATCAGAGTACAGTATTGCTAATCCTCCCTCTTTTTTAGTGTTCCTATCTAGATGGTAGATGTAGTGTGGGGGTAAGATTTCAGAGTTAGAGATATGTGGTTTTAGCCATGTCCCTGTTTCGGATAGGGTTAGGATATGTGGAGAGTGATATGTTATCCATGTGTATAAGTCTGAAATTTTGTTAAGTAGACTTTGTAAGTTGATTGTATAGATAGTGAGGTATTTGTTAGCCAAGGGGGAGGGGGAGATTAGCGATTAGTGAGTGAAGGTTTAGTGGAAGGATGTGTGGAGGTAGGAGGGTCAGGGTTGGGGTGGGTGTCCCCACCAAGTAAAAGAGTTGTTAGTGGGATGGATTTGGAGGGGAAGTTGTTGGAATTAATATCTATACTCTAACCTCCAGACAGCAAAGCATGACATTTTAATATCAACTTAATTTTACCTGCTAATAAAAAGGTTTGGATATCACCATATCTATTTAGAGCAGGCATTTCTTGAACACTAATTGTAAGTTGCCACTTTCCAAGTTGATCTTCTAAAAGGTGCTGTGCAACCAAAACATATTTACTACACTTACTAATATCAGTAAAATTCTCCTTTACCCTAATTTTAACATTTTAATTAGTTTGATCAATATATAATTTGGTCTTAGAATTTTTGAAACCAATAATGTAAATAACACCAAATGAAATACAATTATTGACTGACTGTTCCCACATTCCATTACCTTAATGTTATGCAAATTAAGCATTCTTGAAAAAAAATCTCCAAGTACCTTCAAGGAAAGGAACTTTTCTTACTAAGAGTACATTGTTCTTCTAACACAGTAAGCATGTCCAATGCATTTCAAGCACTTTTAAAAGGGAAACCTACCTTACCAGCTTCAATGATCAATGCTACTTTTTGGCTTTTTTCATGGACTAGTATATCTGTTTTTCTGTTGGTAATGGGTGATTCCATGTAATATACATTTAATCATTCTCTATAAAGGTTTGTGGTTCATGTTTCCACTGCTTCTCAGTTACTTTGATATTGTAGTGTTTGCATAATCCCTAGAGCAACAGTCTTGCCACATTATTATGCCTTTTAGTATACAAGCCCACTACCAGGAGTGTATCACACACAGCAACAAGATGTGTGACTGTTTCCAGAAGCTACAATTTGTCTGTTTCTCCCACATGTTTAGTGGACTTTGTAAACCAAAGTGTAAGTAGTGCACTATCCTGGGCTGCCATTATTAACTTTACATCTTATTGTTTCAATTCTCCTCTCTTTAAGCATTCCTGTGTCATATCTTGGTCAACATGAGGTTGTTCAAGGAGATCTATGTACTTGCCACTATATTTAAGGGTTTTCCAATTTTCTTTCCATCTCATCTGATCATTTTTCTTATATTCTTTGTTTTGTTTTGTTTTTGGCACATTCAGTTGCTGTCTGATTTTTGTTTCCTTCTGGTTTATTTTCTATTCCCACTTTACAGCTAAATGCTTCTGCTAAACTAAACAAGAATGTAATCTTAGACTTATTTTCCTCATATTTTAAAACTTGCACAATGTTTGGATCTGGTGAGGTCAGCAGATATGTATGCAGTTCCATGATTACAGATCTCTACATGTTGTCAATTTTAAGGAGCCCCATACCTCCTTCAGAGTGAGGAATATACAGTCTTGGTATATTCTGTTTTTTATATAACACTTGATAAGCATGAAGCAGTTTTTTGCTTTCCTGACCAACTGATCCAATACTTTTTGGGGCCAGTTAATCACCCCCAAACTGTAAGTAAGGATAGGAAGAGCAAACTGGTTTATAGCCTGGATTTTATTTCAAGATGGAACGACAGTTTTCAAAATTAGTTATAATGTTCTGAAATATTCTTTACTGACTTTTTTTTCTCATTTGTTCATGTTTTATTGTCAGTGCTTCATCTTTTCCAAATATTTGTACACTCCCTCCCACTTAAGTTCCTTTATATCACATTTCTGTTCCAGACTTGGTATGTTCTTGGTGCTGAAGCCTTTCTGTTTTAAATCTTGCTTTTGCACATTTATCAAAACCAAATGACATGTTTTATCATCTGAGAAAGTCTTAACAATTTGCAGTTCTGTTTTCACCTCCTCATCTGATGAACTAATAGCAGTGTTCAATCTCAGCCTACATACAGGTTTATGTACCAAGTGCATGGAGAACAGTTATGGTCATTCCTATGCATAAGGGAGGATCTTCCACATACTTAGAGAATTACAGACCCATAAGTCTGACCAGCCTCATATGTGAAGCCATGGAATGACTTATCATGTAATTAATCCATCAGGGCATAGAAAACCTCCAAACATTGAACCCATCTCAGTTTGGCTTCATCAAGGGCAGGACATGCTTACTCACCTTGGTGGACCTTTTTTGAAAAGGTCACTAAACAAATGGATGACGGAAAAATAGTATACATCACTTACCTCAACCTGGCCAAAGATTTGGATTCAATTCCACACTCAGACATATTAGAAAAGCTAAATACACTGGGAATAAACCCCTATATCACCTATTGGATTGCCAAATGGCTCGCAGATAGGATACAGGAAATCAAAATAAGATAAGTTACCTCCACAATGTGACCAGTCACCAGTGAAGTCCCCCAGGGTCTGTGCTGGAACCTCTCCTGTTTGGTATCTACTTTTCTGAAATAAAAGGCAATATTATAGGGCTCTGGCTGACTAAGTTTGCAGATGACTGTAAGATAGAAGTACTCAGTGACTTCCCAAATGATTTGGCAACCCCTTAGAAAAATAAATAACTGTTGTCAAAATTATGTACTGAAGCTAAATGCAAAAAATGTATTAGTGTATCCTTTGGGAAGTCATTTACCCCAAAGAACTATCACACTGACAATACACCCCTAAGAGTTCGCCCACCTGTTCAAGATTTGAGAAAATATGTGGGCAGTGGCCTAACGTTTGACCAATATGTGTCCATTGTTGTAATAAAATCCTTGTATATTGCGCAGCTTAAAAAAGGGATTGTATATAGATCTATGGATGAGATTGTCCTCCTTTATTCAGCCCCCATTACCCCAGTCATTGAGTAAACTGCCCTCTTTGGCATGAATATTTCCATACACATGCAACAACTGGAACACCCAGAGAGATTCCTTACTAAAAGGATACAAGGCCTAAACAACATATCCTGTATAGACTGACTCAAAGCCCTGTCACTATACTCTGTATACTACGGACTGCTAAGAGATTACCTGTGTCTGGCATTTAAGGCATCCTTTGACCCAATAATGATGCATTTACTGCACATGAGCAAGTCAAATGTCATCAGAAATACTTGGTATAGGGATCTAAACCTCTTCTACAACATCAACAGAATGATATTGAGGGATGAGTATATCTTGCAGAGGATACATTTGCTCTGAAACAGACTCCTCATCCACATAAAACAAAATTCATCCCTGTCCATATTCAGGCACAATTTGGCTCTATCAATGAGAAACAGAAAATTTACCCCAGGACTGCCCTCTCTACTACTAATACACAGAGGCAGCTCCTAAATGATTTATTCCATGCATGGGTCCCCTCAAATTATCTATGGTATGACCGCAGTAATTCTTATTAGGGTTAATATATAATGACTGACCATGGGATGGGTAAGGCCAATTTCTCACCTAATAGGATAGGTTAATTTAAGCACAGAAAGGGACACTGGCTAGGCTTAAAATAGCCTGCAAGGACAAGTAGCCTAGTACTTACCTATGGGCATATAAACCTATGAACTATACATCCACAAAAGGTAAATAAGATGTCTTTAAACAAGGTTGGTTTCTGGGAACCAAACTGTCACTATTCTGGGAACCAAATTTTCACTGTTACCTAATCTGTTAAGTAAACAGTTTAACAGTTAAGGCAAAGCAAAGAAACGGTGACAGAGAATCATCCTGTAATATCCCCTTTTTATTTTTTTTTCTCCTGGGATAATAATTTGCCCTTTGTTATGGCTCATCTGAGAAGTGGTCTGCCAGTTCTTCTTGACCACTGTAATATAATTGATCATTGTAGGGTACATCTTTTACATCTGTAAGCATTCCCTTATCCATAAATGTGGGATGCTGACAAATTTTTTTTAACTCTCTATACCATAATTAGATTTTTCCCCTTTTTAGTGGTTCCCTAGTATGGCTTTAATTAGCAACAAATGACCATTTGTGCCATATGACTTTCTTTTGTAACCCTTTTGTTTCATTGCCATGATCAATTTTTTTTTCCTAAATGACTGTAACTTCTGTCTGCATCAGTTCCAGTATATGATTTGTATATTACATGAAGGCAAATTATTGGTCTATATAGTATTTAGGATGGTTTGTAGGTTCACTCTCAAGGATGAGTATGCTTTTCCTGTTGTTAACCAGAATATAAATAATTCTGAGGACTAAATCTTTGTGCAAAGATGTTAATAGCTTTAGCCAGAATTGAGGTACTGCATCTGGGCCTGGGGTAACTCAGTTAGGAACTTTTCTTAATTTTGTCTCAATTTCTCTGGCCATTACTTCATCCTGTTTCAAATCCTCTACAGTAAAGCTTCTTACTATTTCTTTTAACTATTATTTCCATTCAGCATCTTTATAATGTTCAACAGGGTCTTCATAAATAGTTCTCTAAAATTTGTCTATTTCTTCTTTTTGGTGGTGGTTCTATTCCTTTTGCTTTGGTTCCAAGTTTTTTACAAAATTTGTTGGGTTATAACTGAATTTCTTATTGTGCCCTTTTCCTTTGTATTTATCTTTACATATTCTAAATTGTTCTGCTTGTGCTGATATGTTTAGTTTATTATTTGCGACAGTGTATGATAGATCCTCGTCTGTTTTAATAATGTGCATTGCTCTTACTGCATCTATTATTTCAAAGTATTTTTGGTGATCTGTTCCTTTTCAATGTTCTTCTAACAATGATACTTCTTGACTTAGTTGCTTTATAGTTTTCTCTATTCAATACTTTTGTGCTGGCATTTTATTTGCAGTATGCAAACTGGCATAATTCATGACGAATTCTTCTGCTGTCTAAAGGAAACGCAGTCTGACTGTCTTTTGAACTGTTTCTTATTGTTTATGATTACCACCAGGGACATTGTGTTATTGATGAGTTCAGTATGCTTTTTGTCAGTGGAGTGAATTAGGAAACCAGATATAGAAATGGGAGGGTTCCTAAACTTATGGAGGAGACTTGATTTTTGTTTTGGTAACATTAGGAAGAAGATCAGGTTTAGAATGATAAAACTATCTGCCAGGAAAGGACAGCTATAGCAGAAAATGTTTATTTTGGACATTTTGGCAGATACAACTGAAGCTGAATTATCATTGTATTGAAAGATTTTGGCAGGATGGCAGAATTATAAATGTTATTAATGATGCTGAACAGCAGTGACCACAATACAGAACATCTGTGCCAATTCAAGCCGGATGAGAGATTGTACCTTCAATATGAAGTGCTTGGGCATGCCTGGAAAGGTAGTGGAACGCCAGGCACAAGTCAGAATAAGTGCAGCGAGTCAAGACAAAAGGAAGGATGAGAGGCACTGTCAAATGCTTTACCTGGATCATGAAATGGTGTAACAGTGGCATTTTGTTATTTTTAAGCACATGGGACACAGTTCCTCTAAAGGTTATCTGAGTATATATCAGATAGTTTCTGTAAAGGCCATCAAAGCTGTTAGCAGTGCTGATTTTAGCACAGAAACCATGTTGAATGGGTGACAGGAGGTTATAGCTATGGAGATAAAATGTGATCTGTAAGTGTAAATGTCATTCTAATGCTTTATGTGGGGGGAATCACAACAGGCCCTTAATTTAAAAGTTTAAAAGAATCATTTCTTCTATATAAGGGGCATTAATCATTCCCTGCCCTTGGTATATAATACTCTTGAATGGATCTATTCATTAGAGCAAATTCTAGGTATACTAAGCTGTCTGTGACTAGTTGTGAATACACTGATGGGGCATGAACATGTGCTAACCATACAACTCAACCTCTTAGACAAGAAATCTGGACAAAGCCATACATAAAAGTGGGACAAAGGCCAAAAATAGGCACAATTTTTAAATATTGCTGTTATAAACTTAGGAAGTTGATAGAATAACAGGATTTGAATTATCATGAATTTTTGAAAAGGTATAAAGCGTAAAACTTGCATGTCTATCAATATATCTTGCTTCAATTTCTCTGAAGGGTATGAAGTATGAAACTCAAATGTCTGTCATTATTTTCTAACTTCACTCATTAATGATTTGCCACTAATTTGCCAGAAAACAGAAAACAGACCAAAAATCTGAACATTCTGCGAAAATCTGTATAGTTGAGAAGTATGGTGTTTACAATGTGGGCTTTAGTTTTTTTTCAGGATTTTATAAACAAGGTCCATCAGGCGAGAGTGGAAGATAAAGGAAGAAGGTGAAGACTGGGCAGCAGGAGAAGAGTGTGAGTAGATGCACATGGGAGTGTTAACTGTAGATGATTTGGATGAATTTCTCAGCAATTTTAGCTGAAGATAATTTTGGAGGTGTAGAAAACCAGGATAT